>NW_020955228.1:198563-255101 GCF_003031625.1 Empidonax traillii | reverse complement strand
GTTATCGATGGAAGCAGAGATGTGCCTGCTCTCCCACTGGCATCACATTAAATGAAACTTGAAACCAACACTGAAGGGATGAGGAACAGGGATTGTCAGAGTTTCAAGGGGCTGTTTTTTATTAAATGTTACAAAAAATGTTTAAAAGTCTAATTTCCATTTTGAATGTTTACATTTTGCATTGGATGAGCCCAGTTCAGTGGAACAAACACTGTTTGTCCAACAGGCTGTAGACTCTTGCAGTGTTCTAGTAAAACAGACCCATTATCTGAGAACCATGGGGTCCACCTACTTTGTTAATCTCTTTTGTTCTTTCATCTTCAACCAAAAAGAATGATTCTGTCCCAGCAAACATGATTCATGCAATGAGCCTTTTCTTGGGGAAAGAGGTAATACAAAAGTGAAAGAACACCTTAATCAAAACCAAACATTCTTAGTCTATTTCAAGTTCTTTCCTGCCATTGGTGTCAATGTCTGTCTGCACTGAATAGAGATTAGATATTACTTATATAGGATAAGTGCAGAATTGCAGACTTGTTTTCAATAAAGCCAGTGTATTTGACCTCTCAGAAAAGAAACTTATTCTGCATCCTATTTCAGTACAATTTTTCCAACTAAATTGTTGGAGATGGGGAGCCAAGCTTTGCTATATACTTGAGGCACTATCAAAACTCAATTTTTGGATAATATATACAATTTGTAGATCAACTTTTCTTACATATGAGAAAAAAATGACAAAGATTGCAGAAGTTTAGAGAATTTAGTGATTAGTACCAAAACAAAAGAGATTTAAAGATTACGTGCAGTGAGTCTAGAAGGAAACCAGTGTATGTTTGACCTACTATCCTGGTTTCAGGACACCTACCAAGACCTGGGGTCTCAGTGAGCTCCACAATATAGCTCCTGGTTTGTAAAGATGATGCATAAATGCCATTATAGCTTCTCCGTGATTACAGCTTGTGATGTCATGTGACTGTGATGCATTTCAAAAATCACCTATTAGCATGTATCATTAATACTGTATATTAATGTATATGTTGGAAAAGAAAGCTGGACAATTACTGCTACAGAAATCCAACCATAAAGGGAATCCTGGCTTGGGTGTTTCTGACTGAGACATATTATTATTGTGTAGCACCCCAAAAGAGCTGCTACTCTGGAGTCAGAAAATTCCACAAATCAGTAGTGATCTGTTGGGTGTCTTTCCTGTGTCTCTAGCTACCACCCTTACTGCAGTACCTACTAGCCCCCCATCACTACCTTTTTTTTCAACAAAATACAATAGCCTCTTGGCTTGCATGCTCCAAATACTTGCTCCATATAGATGGTACATACCACTCCACCACCGGCTAGATACTTTCTGCACACCTGCTAAACAACCAGCAAAAGACACAGCAACTTCCAAGTTCACCAGGCAGGCACAGGACTCTACCACAACACAGAGCCATTCGACATTCCCAACCCAAATATCATTTTACTGTTTTTCAATCTTTCCTTTCAATGCCACAGAGAGAATTTCCATCTTGCAAAATCCAGGGCACCCCACTACTTGTAGGGCTGTGTCAATGCCAGACTTACCATCCATCCAGACTTTTTTCTATGTTCTTTTACCTCTGAAATGTTTACTTCAGCTAATTAAGGACTTCCTCTGTCTTTTTGTAGGGATTCATTATGAAAATTTTGCAGAGGGCAAGAAAACTAGGAATCTTTAAAAGCGAGCAGTGTAGTCTCTACTGCAATCTATGGTAAAACTCATTCAAATGTTAATGTGCCCAAATTTCTTTTGCCACAATTTGAGAGATGTAAAAGAAAATAACAGGAGAATCTGAAGTGATTCAGTATTTCAGAAAGCTGAAGTCATACAGAATGGCAGAGATAAGGGCTACTGGAACTGATGTTCTCCTTAAATATGAGCCCATTGCTGCATGTAACTGTGAATAACTACAATTAGCAACTTCTCCCATTAATTTTAGAAAAACCTTGCACTGTTTCTACTGCTGCAAGAAACTGCCCAGTCAACAAAAGTGATTGAGACAGAAATCTCATGCTTAAAGAGATTATAGATGAGGTATTTAACATGCATGGCACTTGGGATCCAGTTAAATGAGGAATGTAGGCTGCAAATGCTCCAGGGGATCTATTAGCAACAATGTCCTGCAGTGAGAGTACCCAGCTAGGTAACTAAATAATTTGTAATAAGGGTATTCCCCAGAAAAAAATAAATCATTAATGTGTTCCTGCTGTGCTAGGAGTATTCATGACTTATGGAGAGACAGCAGTGGTAACTGGGCTGGAGGAGTAAAACAAGGGGTGCTTTTTACAAGACTGATGGTGTTATTTTATACCGACCAGGTATAGTGGGGGAGTAAAACCAATATGTCTAATGACAGCTCACTAGAGAGGTTATTTATACTGTGCCAAAAGATTTCAGATGCTGAATTTAAACAGCCACCCACCACAGAAGTGTGGAATAAAAACAGTAAGTGATAAGACTTGAGATTTAGTTCAGTTTCTAGGCTAAAAAGATGTTTATTGATTTTATATAAACAATGAGATTCGATGGGTGTTTGAATTTCTCTTAACCAGTGTTTGACCGTGATGTAAAGATTTGAGTTCAGCAGAGGCTTGGCACATGACCCAGAGATTTCAAAATTTTGCAAGGCTCCTACCTCTCAGTCACTACTCCACTGTACACAACCAAGGGTGATAATTCAGTTCTAGATTCAAAAAATGACACTATTTCATATGCTCTAATCATAATCACCAGACCAGATTTAAGAAATCTTTCTGAGTATGAGAGTCAAGTCTCTTGAAAATGAATGAGAGAATTCCCATCAACACTAATGAGCACTTAATCAGAACCTAAAAAGAAAGAAACTAACTGCAGACATGAGCTCTTTGTCAAGCTATATTCTTTTGACAGTAAGAGTCTGTGCAATCTGTGCCTTTCTTCTAAAATATACTATTTTTCATTGGCTTACTGTGGGATGCCCTTTGATAACGGAGAGTTAATGGATTTCCTGGCACTTACAGAGTTTTGAAAATTCTAACTCTTCATCACATGGAATTACTTAAATTTGTTCATGTTTACTGAATGTTTCTGAATCTTCTGAAGGAAAATTTTAGATAAGGTGACAGTACTGTTGTTTTTTGTCTCTGCAGCTTAACTTGGGATTTGCCTTGATGCTAAACAGAGCATTCATAAGAAAGCTAGAAAGCTTTGGACTTCAAAAGATTCAACCTTACTTCTTAAACAGGAGAAGGAAAAAAAAAATGGTATTCATTAGTTTTACCCCCCTGATGATATATGCAGTTATAAAGAGTTCAATTTTTAAGTCCTGAGAAAAGAAACATTAAAATTTGACATCATCTGTCAATAGTCTCCTTTGAAAATGGTCCTGGAAGGGGAGACAAAATACTGCTGATTTATTCCAGAAGCTCAAGATTTTCATGAACAGGAAATATACCCCACAATGGTCTATTACAAGCCACTACCGAGAGCCAGGAAATTGAATCTATTACTTTATGCTTTTCAATATGGTCTTTAGGAATTTAGATGGAGTGATTCTCTTTATGGAAGAACGTGAAAATTTCACATTGCCCATTCCTCTTGAGATTTGAGTTTCCTTTTTGCCAGTGCAATAGTGTTGCTGTTTTTGCTGTTCATTCATTCTGTCATATCAAAATATATTACCATTCTTTTGAAAAATTATAAACAGAATGAAAAGACAGATGCTTTCAGCATACTCATTAACTAATTCAATAACTCCATTTTATCCCTCTTTCAGGTTTTGCTTCCTGGAGTACAGTACGTTAGCTCTTGTCATTTCCCCCTCAGCCCCTGCACTTGGAAAAGGGAAAATATTGAGTAAAAAGATGGATTAATTTTTTTTTTTTTTTTGAAGCACCACAACACTGTAATATATTTTTTAAACCTTTCTGTTGGAAAGATAATGCCAAATATACAATGCAGATTTCTGGTTTGCAATTCTTACTCTTTAAAAAAAAAAACAAAATAAAACAAAAAACCACATTTCATATTTTCTGACAATCACTTGTGTGTAAGTTTTGCAGTCCTTGAAACCACAGCTTTGGTATATTCTGGTGGTCACAAGTAATCATTTTGAAAAGTTGCTTTGGAGCTTCTGTTATATTTTCCTTCCTATCTGCCTTTTAATAATTAGTTATCTAACAATCAGTGTCCAGTTACGAGATCCTCCATACAGGAGAGGCATGGACACACTGGAGCAAGACCGGTGATGAGCCATGAAGATGATGAAGGGGCTGAAGCATCCTTGATATGACAGGAAGCTGAGAGCTGGGACTGTTTACCCCGGAGAAGGAGCTCAGGCAGATCTTATCAGTGTGTAGATGATAGATTTTTCTCCATGTGGCTTCAATGTTTCTTGCATCAGGGCTTCAGGGTTGCCTGTGGCAGTTAACAGGTCTAGTGCTGCTCTGAATTTTTTAAAACAGTATCCCATCAACACTTTCTTCTATTTTTTGACTGCTCTATTTAAGTCATTCTTCCATTCTGGAAAGTCCTAGACTCTGTGTCAGGATAGTCACATTGAAAAATCAAATATACTCATTTAGTCATAAACAAAGCAAACTCTCTCTCCATGAGACAATGTACTAAGGAATGCCTGTGAGCTGTGCCTGTAAAGAAACTACTTGTAAATCCCACAATAACCAATACAGTGGAGAAAAATGTAATTGGAGCATATAGACTGGGAGGAAAACAGAAAAAGCAAGTAAGCAAGCAAACAGGCAAGTTATATCATTCTTATTGTATTACAGGATCAAATGAAATGATCACATTACTGTGATCAAATGAAAACCTGTAGGCTAACTGCCCTCTTTTTTATGACACTTTTATCAACCCATTTTTTATAGATGTATTTGCAATCATATTTTTAGAGGCTTTTTTTTTTTTCCTCTTCTGTAATCTGAATGCATGTTCAGGGACTTATAAGGGAACTCTGTTCATAAGCAATTGCAGAACTAAGTCCTTACTGATAAAGTCAGAATACAGCTGTCCAAAAAAATTACAATTATATACAGAGAAGGGACTGCCTTCTAGGCTGCCTTGTACTGTGTAAGGCATAAAGCAGACAGCAAAATAATTGATATTTCAGACCCTATCCAAGTTATCTGTTATTTGTTTTTCATCTGCTTTTTGTTTAACTTCATGATACTTCAGATCAGAAAAATGTCTGATAGTATGCCTAAGAAGTAAGTAATTTAACTTACTAATATACTTACTAAGAAGTGAGTATTGCAATAGCTGTAAAGCAAATTACAGATCTACATGGAAGATTCTGCTACAAACATTGTTTATGAAAGTTTTAAAATTGTATCACTGGTACTACTAGAGAAACAAGAATAAGAAGGAAACTGCAGAATGTTATGAACAAGAAAAGAGAACTGAAAACAGCTGTGGAAATAAGCACCCTCTCTACAAATAATATTTTTAATGTCTTTTTATAATTCTTTTATGTACAGCACTATCTGCTTGAGGCAGTGCAGAAGGTTGCCAATGAATATATTCTCGATATGCCAGCTGTTGCTCTACAGTTGGATAGGCTATTTTATGTCAGGCAACATCTAGGTTTATAAGAAATCTCCACACAGAATTCTGGAATAGGTAGCTCAATGGGATTCCATTGCCAGGAGCAGCAAGATCAATTGTACTACCTGGGATTACAATTCCCAACTCATACTGCAGAAGCAGGAATTAAACCCACAGTCAAGAACATCAGGATGCAGAGGCAATAATCCTACCCTATGAAGCCACCCTGCTGGTTCTTCTTAAGCAAAATTAAATGGGTAGATATTCATTAAACTGTTTGGAACGTGGTAACCTGCCAGGTCCACCGACCACACTTGATTTGGGTGGGTGGGTACCTTGGTGAGAAATCTGATTAGTAGGAGATAGCTCAAAAGCCTCAATGAACTGTTTTGTGAAAAGAGACAGCCCTGCTGTGCTGTATTGTTATATCTTAGCCATGCCCTGCTGAGATAAGAGATAAAGCAGGAGTGGTTATAGCTATAAAAATTTGCCATGTGAATGCAATGCAGCAAAAGGATTAAACTTCTTTTAGTGGTAGCACTCAACTTTAATTTTATCAACATCATCAGAAGGGAAAATTCTGTTGAACAGTGAAAAGAGCCCTAGTTTTCACAGTTTTCAATGCTGCTACCAAATATGTGGCCCCACTCTGCTGTAACCAGGTAATCAATCTCTTGGTCATTTTCACTTTTTATGTGAAAATGAGTATGACAGAATTCAGATGGTGAAAGAGTATAAACTTTTAAATACACATGCTAGCATCTTGATATAAAATTATGTCTTGTGTACTTTCATCTGCAATGTGCTTTTCTCCTAGGATAGTGTATGTTAGGGTTAGACTAACAACTTTAACTCATTTTGTCAAGAACTTTGTCTTAATCTCTTTGAACAGTCATTTGTATTCCTGCATTGTCAAATCTTAGAGGTTTTGGCTTTTGACACTCCTTTTTGAAGAAAATTTTGGCACTCATTGAAGAAAACAATACAAAAATACGTTTGTGAAAAGCTATTTTAAAAACTCTGAATGTCCCTCCTGCTAGTGCTCATATGTTACTAACAAAGGCATAACCAAGGAAGCTTAAGCTCCTAAAACAAATTCTACCTGTCAACACACAGCATCTGGGAATACAGTAACTTGTGAGCTGTTCAAGTTTCCTTCCTCCTTTAATTGACGAGGTAGTCTGACATTTACTCTCAAAATAGATCCAGAATAGGGCCAATTTTATAGTCATTGCTTTGTTAGGTTCACTCTGAGTGAACCTAAGCTGGAGTGAAATGCTACTTTATTATTGAAATCCAAAAAGTTGCATCATGGTGAAACCCACAGCAAGCAGAAAGTACTCTTAGATATGTCCATACTTCACCATAGACAAAAAGAAATTTGTCATTCGATGAAGTTTGCCTCAGGTTTCATGAGAAAAGCTACTGAGAAAAATCAGGTTCCACTGAAGCACTGTTGCAATTTGGATTCTGAAAATGCCTCTTTTAACAGCTTTTCTACATATTTTTGAGATAAGACACTAAACTTCAGGTCATGAGGGTTAACTTTTTGTTTCTAGATTCTTTCTGCAGGAAGTGAAAGCAGAGACTTTCTTTTCAGCGAGATTCACAACACACTGTTAGACCCAGACACAGAGGAGAAACGTTAGAAATGTTGTCTTTAGGAAGATGTGGAAGGTGACTTTAAGATCTTAAGGTGATTTTCCTCTTTAAGATCTAAGTAGACTTTTTTACCCAAGACTGTAATCCCTACAGAGACTGTTGAGCTTTCTTTATATCTACATAACTAGTTTGGCAACCTAGTGAAGTCTACACGCTGTACTTTCCCTGCAGCACTTAGACCTGTAAGGCAACTTTATTCTAAAGAAAGGAGCCCTCTCTGTGAGCACTAAACCTACATGTTCCTAATACTGCCAGTCAATAAGTGATAGCCACAAGGAACTCAAGTGTGTTTGGTTTAGGACCCAGGTGAAGTAATCTCTTTATTTCATATTTAATGTCCATAACAGCTGTTTTAATATTTCTTCAAATACCCAGAATCAATAATGGTATATCTATTATGTGTGCAGTCAAAGAGAGGATGTGGAATATTGTGTTAATATGCAATATATCTAGTGAAAGCTGTCTCTGTACATGGCGGAGGAGTGGGAACTAGAGGATCTCTAAGGTCACTTCCAACCCAGGCCATTCTATGATTCTATGGCTGTATGATTAAAACCTACAGAAATCCTCCTTTGGAACATGAAGACCAGCCTGTTTTAAGTACCTTGTCTGGGAGACTCCATTTCAGGACTGGTTAATTCAAATGTGTTTATGCCATTTACATGTAGATGCTATGTTAGGTAGAAGCTCTAGATATAAGTTTAAACCTGTCCCCTCTTCCTTCTGGCCACTGGAGATATCCTATCCTGCTATCTAGTTTTTTCTGAGAACTTTCTCTTCTTTCCTGTGTCTTGTAATTTGGTAGCTTGCTTCTAAATGAAACCTCAGCTTTTGTACATAAATAAAATATAATTTTGGTTTGTCATTAAGTTGGCATATGGCAAAATCAAGAGGAAAACATTGCTGAATCTGTTACTGCCCCTGCTCAACTGTAGAGCTGGGCAACTTAAGAGCTTTGAATATAAGAACTGTGGACAGCAAATCTTCACAGATGGAAGAGGTGTAGTGCCATGAAAACACTTTATCTTCTCCATGCCAACACCTTCTTTGGACTCTGGAAATTAATGTATGTGCTGTACAAGTTTCAGTAGAAGATTCAGCTGCACAAAGAGACACCACTTTCCTCTTTTTCTGCTCTTTGGTGTGTATTTGAGAAATTTAAACCCTAATGAACAGCATTTTCCACAAGAAATAAACATGACATCACATTACACAGTAGTGAAGGAGGTATTTCTGCATATTATGTTTCTTTCCTCTTCATTCAACAGCATAAACATTGTCAGCATCTATGACCAGCACAATAGAAACCTTAAAATACTCTTACAAAACTTGAAGCAGATAGTTGTGTTTCCACTTATGAGAATCTAGAACTAATTTTATTTTCCTTGAGAAGGATAACTCTGATAATCTTTATAATGGTAGAATAGCTGTTCTGTTCATCCAGTATGGGATCTGAGGGATCATAATAAATGTAACTCCATATATTATATTACCTTATTTTTGTCATGTACTTAAGTCTACTCCTCATGCTGTTTTTTTTTTCTGTCAAGGTTAGCTCACATGTTACTAATTAAATTTTTAATAAAATTACATTTTTAACTGTGTCATCAATCAATTCTGAGAAATTTAATTTTCTGTAGGAATGGCTTTAGGAAAATGTTACTATCTACAGAGTAGCCATTAGCATATGTAAATGAAAAAACATGGAAAGGAAGATGAGACCTGTCTGTGGGCTCTGAAATGATCAATCTCTGAGACAAGATAAAAGAACTGCTTTCCTGGGGGAGACAATGACTTGCTTCTTCGTGGTAGTTATTTAATGTCAATGTTCTTTATTCAGCTAATAAATAAGAGGAGTTCCCCTGAGCCTGATTGCTTGTATAATATGTTCTCATATATAATTATGAAGAGAATGAAAAGCCAAGCTGGCGTGTGAGGCAGCAAACTAACTTTACCACCCACCAGTTCTCCCCATGCAATTGGCTGCTCACCTGGGAAATTGGCAATGCATCTGTAGCTGACACGGAGCTTTTAATCTGCAGGCTGTATTTGTGACACACTTGTGAACTTCATTTCTCTAACAAAACAATCTTGAAGAAAAACCCAAACCATTGATTTTCT
This sequence comes from Empidonax traillii, assembly GCF_003031625.1. Lineage (NCBI taxonomy): Eukaryota > Metazoa > Chordata > Aves > Passeriformes > Tyrannidae > Empidonax > Empidonax traillii. The sequence continues at coordinate 245,746 of NW_020955228.1, read as the reverse complement.
TCTTATAAAAGATGTTACTAGTACATACCTAAAAAGGGTGCAATAACTCCTAATTAAGGAAAAGAGAGAATTAACTACAAATTAGATAGCCACCTCTGCCTTCAACAGATTTCAAGTGGAATCAATTCTGCTTTAAGATAAGAATACAACAATCTTAATGTCCCAAATCTGAAAGCCACATAGGACCAGATGTTTAAGACATACTCAAATAAATGAGATGCTAAAATCCCCAGAAGCTGTTTAACTTTCAGTGAAGAGCTAGGGATTTATATTTAGCTAGAGATTCATAATTTTAGGAGTCTGTCCCACAGTCCCTACTGTGTGAAAGCCAGTACAAAGCCAGTGGAACATATAAGTCCTATTAAACTATCCATCTGTAACTTTAATGATATAAAAGCTTCATGCTGACTTCTGCAGAAATGACTCATGTTGCATTCTTTCCCTTTCTATACTGCCAAGTTATGTAGGTACACAGTGAATATGCAAAGAAGGTTTTGGACACTGAGGCGGGGGGAAAATAGTAAATACCATACAACATCTAATCCTAAAAGTTGCAAATATAAGAATGTTTTCCTATCTTGCATGAACGAGAAGGAGAAATTATGACTCAGAAAAAGGTCATTTGCAAATATGAAGCTGTCGTTTGGCAAAAGTGTTTTGATGTAATACTGTATTTTCTTAAGGAGTTAGGATGTTAACAAAAATACTCTGTCTCCCCTAGAAAAGAGCTATAACTGACAAGGCATTTGCTTTGTGGAATGCAAGGCCAAACACTTACTAAAAATTTTCTTGTACAGGGCCTCATTAGAACAGAGTTAATTTCTTCATAGCAGCTCGTATGGTGCTGTGTTTTAGATTTGTGACTGAAGTGGTGGTGTTACCACATCAGTGCCTTGGGTGATGCTGAACAGTACCTGCATGGTGTCAAGGCTCTCTCTCCAGCTACCCAATCAAAGGCCAGTGGGCTGGGGTTGGCAAGAGGTTGTGAGGGAACACACCTGGGACAGCTGAAACCAACTGGCCAGAGGGTCCATATAATGTCATGTACAGCAATAAAACTTGGGGACAGCATTTCCAAAGTAGACTTTGCTCAGAGGCTCACCACTAGCTGACTGACTAGCATCAGTCAGCTAGTGGTGAGTGATTGCTTTTGCATCACCTTCTTTTTTTCCTGTTTTTCCCCTTCTCCTATTAATCTATCTTTATCTCTATCCACAAGTTTTCTTACAGAATCTTTCTGTTCTAATTCTCTCTCCCACCCTACTAGGGAAGGGCTTTGCTGCCAGCTGGAGTCAACCCATCACACTTAGACAGAAGAGTTCTGTACTTCTGTCTTCACTGTTTTGTTGTTCAAGAGTCTCATCCTCAGAAGAGGTCATGATGAAACAGTGGGGGGCCATAGACTTAGGAGACCTGGTCTCCTAAGTAGCTTGACAGAAAAAGAACCAGATTAATGCTTCACTGAAATTTCACTGGAATGAAGGTATTTTTCATCAGGGCAAACTGTTTTGTTGGAAGTTTTGCCAAGCTGCTCTAATTTGGACTAGATTTTTCTTGTGCCATGCATTCAGAGACCTCCTGGTAGGAAAAGGAATGAGTTGAAAACAGGCACAGCTGGGGACCTAATTACAGCATAATTGCCGACCTGTCCATGTTGATATTTTGGAGAGCCTTAGAATTAATATGGCATAGTTATGTCTACCTCACTGGACTTTTATGTCATTCCCTCAGAATATTTTATCTGGCTTTATGGCCAATAAAATTCTAAGCCTACTGCCATCCCACCCACACCAGATACGAAGGAGCATGCAGTGACATCCTGTGGTCTGATTTTTCCCCTTCCACACATTTCTGGATATGAAAGGCAATAACAGTTCTAACAAAGGAGACACTGCACATTATGTATATCTTCATGAATCATATACAGAAACAATTAATTAGGCTCTTTTTGAAACAGAAAAGTACACGAGAATATGCATTCATTACTAATGAATGTGACAACAGATGCATGTTTAAGATGGCTGAGTGGAATTAAAGTACGTATATCCAAAGCTGAGGTCAGGAATAAAACCAAAATATTTCAAAGACAAAGAAGTATATAGCTATCTAGAAACAAAGGTACAAATCAGGTTTCCTTAAAGATATTTTATTTTACCACACAAAGAGAAGTTTTGGCTGAGTAGAGACCAGAGAAAACTTTACAGTTGTTTCTAGCCCTTCAGCTATTTCCAGTTCCACTCCAAAGCCATTTTTTTGCATGTATAAGAAATGTGAAGATGCATTTTGTACAACTTTGATTTTTCTTGTATTTCTTGCCCATTGATATTTTTAGGACTACATTTGCTGCAAAATTCAGATTAAGCCTATCATGTCCACGAATGGCACAACAGTGGAACAGTTTTATTTTTTTAAGGGACTCCATAAAACGTAGAGGCAACAATCACTACAATATATAGAACCTTAAACAGGAGCACCAGAGGCTGAACAAAATTTTGTCACCAGTACATTCAGTTGCTGCTGGTGTTGTCATAAAGACAAGCAGTGACTAGGAGATGCACTTCCTTTGGAGTAATAAGAGCCAAATGGCAAGATAAACTGTGATGTATCACATTGCTTCATTCAGTAAGCAGGTTTGCCCATTTGTTAAGCCCTCATCAGCACACTGTTTTTCATCAGTGGTGGAAGCAAACTGCCATTTAGTCTGTTTGTACTTCCATGGCCAAAAGAAGAGATGATCTGAAAACACCTGCCCTGGAGCAACACTCTGCATTTGAATTGGTAAAGAAAGACAAGCCAGTTTCAAAGTCACCATTCTTATGTAAAGATCATCATTAAAGCTGTTTTTTAAATTGCAGCCTTTGCAAATAGTTATTTGTGCTCCAAATCCTTACAGCATTCCAATGCTTCCCGCATTTCAACTTAGTCCTATTTTAGAAGGAGCTTTTGAGACATGTAACAAGTTCTCAGAGAATGTGGGGCTTTTTGGTTTTTTTTGTTTTTTTTTAAGAATAAGGTCCTCAACAAGTTAAATACTGACATCTAGGTACAAGAATGCTATAATATGTAAGGAATGGTTTTCACATCTGCCAAGTATTCAGACTTTAATAAAAGTCAATTTCAATTAGAGTAATTATGTTTTTGCTTCCTAGAAAAAGGAAATCACTGTATGGGGTGACTTCCATGTCCAGTCATTGCTTTCACCTGTGTCTAGTTTAGAAAGTCACACAAAATTAGCGTGATTCCTATACATATAATAATAGAGGTCTTGTCTGTGAATCTTTTAAAAATTTGTCTTTAAAGTGAGTCATAAGATTTAAAACCATTTTTCTCACATCTAATATTTCATGTGAGATTTTTATTTAATGTGATTTTTGGTCTTCAAGATTCTTTCAAATATCCCATTTTTAAATGAGGGTAATACTTTACTGCATAATTGTTTACAGTGAAATAATCTAAATACCAAATTGTGTGTGTGTGTGAAACCCATCCGATACTTTTCAAGGTTTGTGGTAGCTCTTAAAGAGCCTGAGGATCCTCCAGGAGATACTATATAGAAGGGAGGAAGAAACATTTCATGGCAGGATGTTGCTGCAGCTCTGTACATGATTTACATGATTTGGAAGGTTTGTAATTATCGTGGTTTCTCTTACATTTTTGTACAATTTGAGCCTATAGCATTCTGTCTATTTGAGAAAACATGACACAATTGTCTTTGAGATATTTTGCTTACTACTCCTAGAAACAACTAACCTTCCTGTCTGAAAAATTCTTTTATCTCCTGCATTTTTTTACAGATAAATAAACACAAGAGACAAACATTTTAAAAGGAGGAAAACCCCATCCTACCAGTAACGAAAATGCAGCTTTTGTTTCATTAAAGTACTGCTATGAGCAGTGGCATATAACCAGGTTTTTTTTGTTTCTATTGTTTTGTTATGTTTTTCTGGAATGTATGCTTTAAAAACCTGTGATAGCAGAGCTTTTAAAGAATAAACAGATGTTTTTATGTTCTAGTGCAAATGAGTCTCAGCGGCTTACAGCTATCTCAGCTAAGGGTTTTTTAATGGCTGTAATGTTTATTCAGTAAGCTTTTATGGAACTCTTTTTACCGAAAACTACCTCTACAACTAACACTGAAATAACAGTGAGCATGTATGCCCCCCCCCCCCACAGACACACACACATCAGCCCTCTGAGTCCTGCAGAGTTGTAGTGTGGGACATCTCAAATCACATCCACAGTGCCAAATGTGCTATAGAGGGTAAGGAGAACGTAGAGCCGAGGTCAGAAAGCACGTCTTCGTACTGAACTGCTGACAAAACATGCCGTTCCCAAGCAGCAGAGAAATGTTTTTCTAAATAGTTTTGCTTATATCTATTAATCTCTTGGCTCCTTTAGAGCCAGTGGGTTACAGTTACAAAAACTTCATGAGAAGGTAAAACATATACATTGTGCCTATGTTTGTGAAAATCTCTAAAACCTATCTACAGATTTATGATCAGCTCATTTAAAAACAAGCATTTTCAGGTGTATTCTAGTACTTCATTTTCATTAACGAAGATCTGCCTAGAGTGCTATTGTTATTCTTCAATATTTAAGGAAAATCAGATTGATACACATTGTTAAAACTAAAATGAATTTACACTTTAACATTAGGTTCACAGTAAACCAAACGTGATTCCTTGTGTTCATTCAAAGATGTGGATTTTGCCATGGAAAGAGACAAAAGGTCTCATACATAAAGCTTGATTATTGCATTTATACACAGCAAAGTTTTTTACCAATTTAAGTCCCTAATATGCCCTCTTAAATTGGCAATATCTTATTAGCTGCATTTTATTTTTATTTAGATAAATTTCCACAGATTGGAAAAGCAGTTTAAATATTTACTGTACAGAGAATAGCTCCAGTGTGAAATTACAGCTGAAAACAAAGGTCTCTGGATGAACAGGTTTAATGTTTTTATTCCACTGGGTAATGCAACAGCAGTATTTGAAATTTTGAAGATTTTTGTAGAAACCTGAAGATTTTTGTAGAACATCAGTAAGATTGCTTTGGAACTACTGATACTGTTTTACTCAAACTACTGAAAGGTTCAGAAAAAACTGTAGAAAATACTAAAGATGCTGAATTTTGAAAATCTAACAAATAAAACCAGTGGAATCATTTGGAATAAACACTCTTCAGTAAAAAGAAGATTAGGTTAGGGAACACTGAAATAAAGTGGACATAAATAATTTGGGACTGTGTGGAAAGCAGCCAGACATGCTGAGGGAGTTGGCCAATGTCTCAGTTATCTTTCAAATGTCATGGCCATTGGGAAAGGTTCCCGAAGTTGGGAAGAAATCAAATGTCTTTGCTGTCTTCAAGATGTACAGAAAGGAGGATCCAGAAACTACAGGCTGGTCAGTCTCATCTTAAACCTTGGGAAGGTGAAGAAGCCAACCATCCCAGGAACCATTTCCAAACACAGTAAGGTCAAGAAGGTGGTTGGACATAGTCAGCAAGTATTTATGAAGGGGAAATCAAGCCTGACTAACCTAACAGGAAGATGATTAAAGAACTGGTGTATCTGACATGAGGAGAGTATGAGAGACCTGGGATAGTTCAATCTGGAGAAAGGTGGGATCAGGGGGAATCTCCATGTGTAGAGATACCTGACAGATTGGGAGTAAAGAAAAAAGAACAAGTCTTTTCAATGATGCTCATAGAAAGGACAAGAAGTACTGGGCACAAATTGAAATACAGGCAGTTAACAGTACCCAAACACTAAAAGAGTAGTGGAGGACCTATTTCTCTCCTTTGCTTAAAATGATCATTTTGGAAGTCTTTTAAACTTTGGTTTCTGCGGAGGCATTTAACTGAGCATTATCCCCTTCAAACCCAAGGATCTGGGAACTTTTGCAGAGTGGGACCTATGGGACTGCAAGTAACAAGTAGAGGAAGACTGGACTTGTTCCATTGTGCTACCTCTGTTCTGTGATAAGGCTGGACAATACTTTCCAGAGCTATCCATGCAACCTTTTTGTGATTCATAAAGGCTACACAAAGGAAAAACCATTCATTTTCTTATAGAGGAGTTAAAAGGTCTTTGCAGAGAATTGATAGTATCAGATGTTATAGGTCATGAATGCAGAAAAACACCCTATATATATTAAAATTTAGTGCCTGTAACATGACTGAGATTGAACACAAAATTGCGTGGCATCATGTAGTAAAAATTGTGCATAGATGCTTTAGGTAGATTTACGGTTTAAACCATAGGACAAAACAATAAACTTCTTATATCTACCAATATCATTAGGTATCCTTTATATATGAAAGGTATACGTGTATGTATTTACACAGACACACAAACACACAAAGACATACACACATATATTCTTTAAATGAACTTATAAACATACACACACACGTAAGTTACAATGAACTGCTTCAGAACAACACTAAATGGAGGCACAGAGAAGTATAGATAGAATTTAAAATGAGAAGATAAAAGGAAAAGGAATATTTGGTGGGTTTAACTGTTTTCTAGTTTGTACACTAAATGCTAGTACACGGTCTGGAATATTGAGAATGGCCTGGGCTTTGCTGTGCAGAGAGAATACAGGGAAGCAGTGAATAGTTTATAGAGCTAGACAGAAAGTAAAATGTTCTAAAATTTCCACAATATGGGAGGAAGTATTTTAAGGACTATTTGGCGATTTCTTTCCCTGCTTACGTTACCCCCCCCAAGCAAACTTATTCTTGTTATTACTGTGTCTACATATCTGAGTGCATAAGTACATGCACATACACACTAAGGAGATCAAATCACTCAAACAGGATGATACATTCCAGATGCAAGCCATGGATGTTCTCCATCTGTATATAAAAGACAACCCCTTGGGGAATCTAGCCACTCTTCAACTGCAAAACATTTAATGGCACAGAGAGGATGTGGATCTTGATCCTGCAAACACTTAAACATGCTGCAGTGTAAGCTGTTAAATAGTCTGAAGAAGTCAAGTGTGTAAAGCTAAGTACATAATTTAGTTGCAAATTAAAGGTCTTAAAACACAGCAGAATGTATTGCTTTTAAAACTTCTAATTTTTTTCCTTAGCAATACCACACAAAGAAGGAAAAGATAATCACAGCTTGAAAATCTTTTAGTAGAATTCTTGTAAAACCGAAGATTACATTCAGAAGGGGCAACTGTCATAACCTTTTTGTTCACAGATGCCAAAAAGATGCTGGTGGTCTAGGGATTATCTTCAAATACACGATGCTCCAGTTGAACAGCAGGATGTCTGTTCTTAGTATAGCAGCAAGTCTGGAAGCAAGGGGATAAGAACATCACAAAGAGTCACAGATCTGTAGCAAGGGAATTCTTAGTTTTACAAACCAGCAAGTGTAATAACTCTAGATTAAATCTGTATCATCAAAGAGGAAAGATGTGAAATAAGGTCTGACTGATTACATTGCCTTTGCAGAGAGGGCTTAAAGACTGAATGTTTTAACTTCATTAAACCTCCTGGTAATGGATTGTGAAGTTTAAAATGACCCTTCATCCACAAAATACAGATGAGCTGTCTTCTACATACATGGGGTCATTTTGAAAAAGAGAAGTCAAGGAGGATATTAGGGACTAGGATGGAAAGAAATGATACAGAGGACATCTCCTGTTAAAAATATGTTCTTAGTTCTAAGACTGCCACTATATTCAAGGCAAATAGTAATTTTTTTGGATCAGCTGTATTTTTCTTCTTCTTAATTGTCAGTCCCATTTTCTACGAACAAGACAAAGATGAACAGATTTTAAACCCTGTTATATATATAAGCTTCGACCAGTCTAAATACAGCAGAGTGCAAGGAAACATTTCATGGTATTGATTGCTTTTACTTCTAAACATCTTCGCTTCTGAGCAATAATCACTTTAGGTTAGTAACTAAACAAATCACGTTTGCTTTACGACAGTTAAAGAACAGCATTGACCAGGATAATTATTCTTTTCATTGGAACACAGAGGGCATCAGCTTGGAATAGTCCTGGTGGGACACACTAGATGTGTTTGAGATACATGTTATCTATCAATCTGTACGTGAAGCTTTAAATTGTGATATTTTACATTTTCACATGGGACTCGTAAGCATTAATTTCCATCACATTTCAGGGCAGATTACAAAGCAAACTTTTACAGATGTTTGAGGACTATTGAAGATATGGAAACTTTTATTATCCAGTGCTTTTCATGACCTCATTTTTTGCTTTTATATGTGTGGACTGTATTTTAAATTCATGACAGTTGATTCTACAAAAGTATTATATGCAATGGAAAACAATAAACACACAGGCAGGACTGAAAAAAAACCCATTTAATGCAAAGCCCTCTTTTCCTAATTACTGGAATTGCAAAAAATCATATAAATCCTACAGCCAACTTTTACCAGCATAAAGTCATGTAGTTCAGTGAGGCCCACCAGTGTAACTGGGACTATTACAGCAATCAGTATTTTCCATTCTTTTCAACATTTCTCCCCCAGCTTGCAGTCAGACATTGCTGCAGTTTAACAGTATAATTTGGCTTTGATTTTTACAGGGTTTTTTTCTGGTATTTTTTATGTTGATTTCATGTGACAGTTTCAGCAATGACCTGCTGAAAGTATTCCCCAAGCCCATGGGTGGTCTCTGAGCCATATGGAAAAGGAGTTGAAAACTGAACAGTATGATAGACCAACAGGTCTAAAAGGAGATTATTATTGAAAAGATACATTTATTTAATTTTATATTTTCATACCTCAGGCTCACAGAGATGAACACTTAGAATACCAATGGCGTAGGATGCTCTGTGACTTAGAGTAAAATTCATTCTGTAGCTACTTAAAGCACAGCACCTCAAAGCTCTTCCAGATGATGAATTTTACTTAACTGAAAATTGAGATATGACAGCAAATAGGTCTGTATTTCAGCAGCACTAGCCTTTCTACTGCTGACAGAAAAGACACAGTAGTTCATGGCTTTGTTCTATTCACCTATCAAAATCTTCAGGTATTTGTTAAAATCACATTTCTTCTCCAGAAACAGCACAAGCTGCTGACATTTCTGAATACTTCCAAGTTTGGAGTGTTGTATGATACTAAGTACATGAGGCCTTCACTCTAGTAATTATGTCAAGGACATCCATACCGTAAAATAAAATGTTACCATTCCTGCAATGGCACTCAATATTTTTCTCTTTATTGTTTAAATATCGATTTATTTAATAATTATTTTTATTTAAGTAATACTTTGCTATTTCTTCACAGAAAACTGAGGGGTTTATATCCCTACAAAATATTTAGTGCACTATAGAAGCAACACTTATGAATTCAGAATAAAAACAACATCTTCTTTACAGCAAAGGAAGTAAGTTGCTCCAATAGGCTTAAGGAATGTAAAGCAGTTCACTCAACTCATCTGCTTACCTGTTTTTTCAAAAATAGACAATACTCTACCAAATGTAACAAGTCATGTAACATGATTTCCCTCTGTCAGGACTATAGCTATAACCACAGCAGCTCTGAAGCCAGACAACTATGGTACAGAAAGGGTGCGTTTTAACTGGAAAAAAAAAATTGTGTTATATAATCATAGGGTTTGGGGAAGGATTAAGACAGAGACAAATGTCTACAGATAGTCTGTGTAGGAGAGACAGCTTGGGGGAAACCAGTACATTAAAGCTTTGTGCTAGATGAAGAAATCAAGTAACTGTTTTGTTGGAGTTTTTTTTTAAAGTAAGGAGTAGGACTATGTCTGTCTAGATTCTATTGATGAAGTTACTGTTTGATTCATTCTTGCCCTGTGTAGTCATTGGAACAAAACTTGTATCATAAAGAAAAATGCCATAAGGATTTATTTGTTCCCCCAGTGACCATCTGGCTTTCATTCTCAGATTTACTTATGATCTAGTTCTAAAATGACAAAACTGAGATTACTAACAATATTAAACAACAGAATACAGAAGTTAATTTTTTTATCCTTACTCAAAACTCTGTCTCCATAAGCCATTTCATTATCTCATACAGTTCTCATCAAGATTCCTAACTACAGAGGAAGAAAAGTAATGAAATAGCATCTTCCCATTACAATAGCATTGCAAGAGTACTTAAATCAACCTTGTGCCAGAAAGACATTCAATTAAAAAAGTTGCATAACATTTACCATAGTTACTTATACTGCCAATACAGTGGGAATTAATATTTTAAACTAATCTAATTTTTTTTTTTGCTGTCTCTCTAAGTAGAGCTTTTCTTTCACAATATTTCTATTCCTTCCTATTGTTAGCTTCAAAACCTGAGCTATAGATTCACAAGACTGCTAAGGTTTCCCATGTAAATCTGGAAATGGTTAGGTAGCAGTTTACCCTGTAATTTTATGAATCCCTTTTTCCGCACTTCCAGTTTTTACTAAAGATTAAGAACATAAGCAAAATAAAACTATATATTGCTCAGTACCAGTGCCTGAGAGTGACTAGAAAGTGCTTAGAGAAAACAGAACACACAAGTGAAATAATTTCTTGTCCTGTTATCACTTCTGTCCAGTCTGATGCTTTGGTTTTCCTGAGACAGACACTGTAGCTGCATCATGTTTAACACTTCTTGAGATTAATAGCCCTCAGAATAGTTAAATGTAATTAATTTAGCATGAGAATTTTAAATCTGGTGATCTACTGAACTAATATTGTAGTGGATTTTCACACGGGTCAATTTTTTAGAAATCCAACTAGCAACAATACTGTGCCTGATTTTGTAAAATATTTTTTGAACTTTTTATTCATTTCCGTGTCAAAACATTGGCTGTGCTTTGTTCCCATGTCATTACATTTCTGTCAGATCAAGTCATGCTCTGTTCTTTCAAGGATGTTAAAAACCAATGGTGTTTAACTAAAAATTCAGATGGCCAAACCATCAGAGAGGGAAGTTAACAGGGCACCAGAGACCGTCCTTCCAGTTTCTTCAAACTATAGATGATAAAAACCATTTTCATAACTTGCTGTGCCAAGAAAATGCTATTTGTAGTGAAATATCTTACTCCTGTCCAAGGAAAAGACATAATTTTATCTGGGGAGCAGCCAGGAAACATATATCCCATTAGTATAAGGCAGGGGAATCTGTTTTCTTCAAAACTCTTGTTTGAAACTTCAACAAAGCCCAGTGGAAAACTGCAACAGGAGGGTGTGAGGTGGCAGAATCATAACTGCTTCTCTCTATAAGGACACAGAATCTTAGTTTTTTCTTACTATAGGAAGATACACTTGAAAATAGGTAGGCTGGGTGAAATTCTCAGCAAAAACCTGGGACCTCAATCAGTAAAGCTAATCGCTAATCTGTGCTTCTGCTCCTTTAGAGTGCATCTGCTCTTACCATCCCAACCTACGTTAAACCAGTAAATATCGCCTTTCCCTACAATTCAGGCAAAGGCATACAGAAAGACACGGACTAACTTAGTGCAGTAGTAAAAGCTGTGGAATCCTCTTCCTTTTAAGATCCTCATCTTGAACTCTCTCCTTGAGAGACCACAGAGACCTCTTCATAAAACAAAGGCAAAGAATGTGCTTTTCCTGCTTTGGTGAATGCATCTTTCCTTGCCAAGCCAGCCACAGGTTATTTATTTGTATATTCACTGTTATCAGATAGCCATGGAATGTGGAAAGGATGTGCCATGTCTGTATTTGGACATAGCCAGAGTTGGTTGCTCTGTGATCTTGCTGACTGGCTACCTAGTAAGCTGTTACCGTATATAAAGTAAAAGCTAGGAGGAAAAAATATAGGCCCAGAAAGAAAGAATGCAGCTTTTAGCACTAGGATTGGGAGATTTTTAATCCCTCTTCTTCCTAAGGGATTTTGCTAAAACCCATTTTTGTGTTTACACAACCAAAGCTTTTGATACTAACAAAGGTAATGCAAGAATTTGAGAAAAATATTTTATTATTTGTTCATCATCTGAATAGGTTATATATTTTAAGAATAATTTTTCTCATCTGCATCTTAGAAGAGCACAGAACTTAGTCAAGGCTTTTACCCAGTAATGTTAATTCTTATTTCAAGAAATATTAATGCAAATACAAATAGGTGAAAGTCAGCAAGACTGAGTAAGAAGTACACCATTACCTATAAGATCAATATTTTGTACCTTACTCAAGTAGCATTTATTCTATAAAGGCTAAAGAATGAATTTTATGGTGTCCTACTTTTTTTAAAATTGCAACTAAATAAGCTGTACACACATAAAGAGAAACAGCATGGGAGACAGAGAGAGAAGAAATAGTAGCTGAGAATTGTATCACTCTCAACTGATGAATGTAATTACGTGTCAGTGCCATAGTTCAGTATGAGTAAAACAAAGATTATTCCCTTAATATTCCACCAGCCAAGGGACTTCCCAGAGTTCAAAATATTCTGGCACATTCTGAGTAAATACAGCTGATAGACTATGAGATAAGAACATAAAAATACTTGAGAGCACTAAAAGAGGAAGGGGCTGATCCAAAGACAGCTAATGGAAAGCTTAAGACTGATTTTATTTGGCTCTTAATAACCCCTGGAGATCAATTTCCTATGATTTACATTAAACCTTACACTGCTTATCAAAGCCAAATTACATTAGATTTTTATAACAAAGTCCTTTACTACATAAGTCAAATATAATGTATACAAGAGGTCAAATATAAGAGAGAAAAGAGGCTAAAACACACTAAAGATATCATTACTTCTGAAAGTTAAACAGGCTGTCAACACTAAGTACATTTACATGACAATTTAAAAAATACCCTCTACAAATTTTAAAAGCATTTTGGAAAACAAATGCCACCCAAAAGCCGCTCAGTTTTCTGAAAAAGCTGCCAGCAGAAGAAATTTAACCTCTTGTGATGCCATAATGTTAGTCACAGAATGACTGAAATGAATAAATGCACGTGACCATTACTGATTCTTTGTTTCTATTTATTTGGTGTCAAAGATAGGGATAGGGGATAGAATCAAATATCTCATTAGGAAGTGGAACTAGCAATGCATCTTTGTGTGTCTTCCTACTTCTTAGTGATGTTTCCAGGCATTAGTTTCAGAGCTGCTTTAAATCAAACGACTGCTAGCTCAGTCAAAAGTCGTACAAGCTACAATCTGAAGGAAGATTGAAATTTGACTTTAAGGACAGAATTGATTAGACAAAGAATGTTAACAATTTGTTGTTTTGGAAAGGACAAGTTCACTTACCATTCACCTATATGAACTGGCACAAGTAAAAAGAAATTATTGTTACAAACAGAAAGAACTAAAAACATTAAAGGGCAAGTGCAAGAGAACTCATCCCTCTCTGATAATTTTGGATCTGCTTAGAGCTGCAGGCTATGTCTCAGCCATCTGCTCCTTACAGGAGGGGTGTTATCTTCTAAGGCAACTCTTTCCAAACATTCAGCACTTCGCATTACAACAATAACCTTTGAAGCTTTGCAGGGAAATTTCTCCCAACTTCCAGGTTCTGCTCACAACTTTATTTAGAGTTAACATCCATGCTCTATCTCTGCATAGATGGCAAATACAGCAACATAGGTTATAAGGGCTTACTCAGATTTACCTTGCCTACAATACAGACAGGCTTAACAGCACAGCACGGAGGATTCATATAAGAAAGACTTCCATCTCTTAGCTACACAGTTTGAAGGAAAAGCCTTATAATAAATCAGATACAGTTGGCAATTTTAGCTTAAGCCTAATGAGATTGTTCTCTAACTGTTTATCCAAGTTTACAAAACATGGCTAAGAACCTCTAAGTGTCAGAGATGGCGATTCATTGCTCAGGTCAGCATCCACCCACCCAGCTGTCCTCAGTTCTCAACCTCTGCTTCCCCTCTCTTGAGCCCTACCATTCCCACTAATTACTTGTTATTCCAAGGAGGCTACTACAAGCATTGCCTTTCTTCTACCTGATCCTCTTATTTACCTTTGAGTTGAGGGTTTGGATACAACTAGAAAAAACATTTCTGACTTTGTCTGGAGCCAACAACTTTTAAAACTCGAAGGTGATTTTTCGTTTCCAGTTCACACCTGAGCAACTTTGAGTACCTATTTGAACATATTTTGGCAAACACTACTGGTTGTTCTTCCTGACTTGGTTACCGAAAATAGTTAAGGCTATTATTCCTTTATCTTTAATCCGCCTTCTATACACTTGCCTGCTGTCCACTTTGAACTGTTCCCCCCAAAACAATTTGAGATAACATCATCTTGTTAAATAATGTATATGACATTATGTATTTCACATATATTAAGTTAATGATCTAAGGTGCACTGTTAGAGACATTACACTGGCATGTTACCAACAGAAGTGCCAGGTGATGAAGTTGCTATGTTGGCTGTATTTGTAAGAAAATTCCTTTTTTTCCCTTTGACATGTTTTCAAAGATTCCTGATACCCATACACACATGCCAGAGCTCACAGTAATGAGCTTATGCAGATAAACGTTAACCAGAACAATCTAGCTGCAGATCCAAGAACTTAGCATCAGCAGAGCCACTTTCTTTGTTATCTGAATTTTTAAACTTCTGCAATGATTCTATTTTCAGCATTGCCCCAGTCATGTTCCTTGTCATCCAACACGTCTTTCTTCTTCAGTTTATCATTATGCTCTTCCCTCCCTACTAAGACAGTCCTGAGCCACCAAAAGCACTTCTGCTCAGGCTTCCTTGAAATTTAGTTCATTTATAGACAAAACTTTAGAATCTACAGACTGAGATTACTAAACTGGTATGCCTTGAAATAATTTTCAAAACCAACCTTAAATCTCTCTTTCTTCATTGTTAATCATAAAATACACTCTGGGAAATGTTGCTTTGGGCTGCAAAGTCTAAATGCTCGCTAGCATTGATATCATCACTCCCTGTGTGTATTTTCAGTTGAATATTAAACTGTTTGCAACAGGAATGACTTGGACTACATAACCATTTGTAGTATCTTAAATTCTTCAGGTAACAGTCTCCATTTTCCTCCCAAACATCCTGCTACTTAATAATATGTACATACATAATTCTAGTTTGAGTTCCTATTCCATTTTAAATGAGAGAGGTGTTTTCAGCAGTGCAAACCAACTTTACATAGCCTATATTTTACTTAATTAAAACCACAGAAATTATGGTCTAAATCTTTCTGAAATTGCAACCTGTTAGAAAGACTTAATTCTCTGATTATAAACATGATGCTGGCCTAGAATTACTTTCATTTCCTGTAACTTTCACTCTCATTGACACAACTCTGTCACCATGAGTGCCAAGTACTACTTTTGGCAAGTTGTCAGCTCTTTTAACCATGATATGCTCTTTCTCTGCTATCTCTGTAAGAGGCTACAAGGCTGATAGTAGCAGAGGAAGCTGATAGAGGAAAACCAGTCTAGAAAAGATGAAGGGTGTCTGTACTCCAACAGCCATTAGAGCCACCTCTTTTGATCCCCTGAATGATCCATGACCAAAGGCATAGATTCCCCTGTAAACATCACTCCATCATGATTCAGCTGGGGTCAAAGAAGAAGCTCAATGTTTAAATTTTGTTAAAGCTTCTCATATCTCTTTCTAAGTCCTGATTTTGTAACTTGCTTTGAAAATACCTCATTCTCTCCTCATCTTCTTTATAAGCATGTGGTTTTAGAAAAATTAAAAATAAAACCCTGACTAATTTCAGACATACGCAGCTTTTCAGGATAAAAGTTTGTCGTATCTGCTAACAAATAGCCTAAATAGTTGAGTAAACAATTAAGAAAACTCATTGTTAAAATTTTCCTGAATGCTTAAGACAAAAGTATCTGCCTGAGAGAACAGTCAGAAATCTGAGACTCCACATTCAAATCTCAAGTTGTGCCAGGGATTCCTTTTAAAAACTCACTGCCATCATGGAGCTGAACTGCCTCTTGCAATGAAGATGCTCAGGGTGTGTGAGCAAAAGAGGACAGATTACCCCCACAACGCTGTTGTGCATCTGCCTCGACTCCAAGCCCTGATATCTCCTTCTGCAGGGAAATCTGCTCTGCAAATATGAACTGGGGTTCATACCTCCTGGAAGCAGTCCTCTCTGACCACTGTAGCCTGAACATCTGTTCAATGAAAGGCAGTAAGCTGTGTTTCATTGTCATTAACATTTGTTAGATTTAGGTTTACATGTCCTACAGAAAATATTAAACATTTCTGCGGACTGTTGTACACCTTAGTGTTTGCAAGGTAGTTAAGTGCCTTCACAACCTCAGGCCTACAATAGAAAATACCAGGACTGACAAATCTAAAATGCTGAAATTTGTCCTGTCCTTTGTCCTCTGACAGACACGAGGAACATCTCTCAGCAAGTCTTGAAATTTGGGCTCTTGGCACTGTTAAATGTTTGCTAAACTCGGTCTGCATTCAATGGTAATGAAGGTTACATATAATAAAGGTAACAGAAACATAAAACACTCATGGTAATCTATTGAATGGTCAAATTGAAACCGGCTCCTCTTCGTCATTTTACTGTACATTAGAAAACAAACACCATTCTGGGATGGGGCAGTAGGACGTTGACCAGCTTTGAGTCTGTCTGGGATATGGAAAAGCATCTTTACAAAGCCCTCAACAAGAACTAAGGACTATTGCTCGTTTTCCTGCGGAGAATCCTCACCACGGAGCACCGGTCAGGAGATGCCACCGCGCTCCGGGGACAAGTCCCGGCTGTGTCCCCCCAGCGCCGGGAGGGGACAGGGAGCAGACAGGGACAACCCACCGCGACCCCCGGGGGGCCGGGCTGGGGCCGGGGCTGGATGGGGGGCGGGCGCAGGGCCGGGCCCCGCCGAGGACCCCCGAGGGAGGGGCTGCACTGAGGAGCGGGGTGGGCGCAGGGAGCGCTCGGAGGGGCCGGAGACACAGCCGGGACCGGGAGAGCAGCGGGGGCCGCGGAGCGGAGCCATGTCGGGGGCCGCCCCCGCAGCCCTGCGCCTCTGGCTCTGCGCTGCCCTGCTGGGCTGCCTGGCGGCGGCCGCGGCCCGCCCGAGAGGTAAGCGGAGCCGGGAACTGGGCACCGGGGATCGGGAGCATCGCCGCCAGCAGGTGGACGGGAGGGCGCAGGGCGGGCGGCTGCTCTGGGCCGGGTGCTGCCCTGTGCACATCGCCTGCACACAGCCCCGCAGCTGCGTGGCACTGGTGGCACTGGAAGAGGCGTAACTTTATCAACAAGAGTAGGAACTGTCCTTGTCGTAGCGCACTTGCGGGGAAGATCTGCCGAGGGAAACTCGAGGACCAGGGGTGCTGGTTCTCCCACTCTCTCTTCACAGCGCTCTTGTCCTCCGTGCTGGAGCACAGGCAGTGCGTTGGCACATCCTTACCTGGGACTTCTTCAAACCCCATGTCTGTATTGTTTCCAATTTCGGACAGAAAATCCACATAGAGGGTAGATGCAATAGTGTATTACATTGAAAACGACTACAAAACGTTCTATAAACGTATATTTTACATTTTTATAAAGGTTATGCAATTATTTACTACCTTTGCAAAACACTCCTGAGGGTGTGGACATGAGTGGTTGAAAAGTGTTTTTAACGCCAAATCAAACAAGGTTATTTATATAAGATGTATTAATGTGTTCGTGTTGATTTGATTTTCTTCATTGTTCTGTGCATAGGAATAGTCATATTCCTGTTCAGTGGGATTGCAATACTGTCATTGCTACAACATTTTTGCTCACATTCTCATTTAGGTCTCATCCAAGGAAATGGTATCTTTTAGGTAGTTACAGTAATTTTTATATTTTGCTTTAAAAGCGTTCTCTAAATAGTTTTTTCAGGATAACTTCCAAGAAGTGAACTTCTTTTTATTTTAGTATTTTGTAAAAGTTTAAATCCACAAATACATCTAAGTACTTTTATTAAATGCAGTCCTAGTTTTAATTTCTGCCTTGTATTGTTGATATGCTGCATCCTTTGAAGTCAATGGTTGCAAGAAAAGGCACATTCATGATCAGAATGGGCACTTACGAAAGATGCTGTTTAACTGTGGCCACTTGCCAGACCCTGACCTTTGGACAGCAGGAGATATAAACTAATAAGCAATTTGTATCAGAGGAAATGAGTTGCCAGTCCTGCCACTCTCCCCTTGTCTATCTGTACTCTGCTGTGGCTCTTTTTCCCTTCTCTGCTCTGGTTTGCATTCATTGTTTCTCAGTTATTAACTGTTCCATCATGCTGGAAACATTATGGACAGGTGGAAAATCATTGAGCCCTCTTTGCACATGGATGAAACAGAGATATGAACAGGGAGTTGAAAAGCCCCTCCTTTGTGGAACTCATTTTCTGCCTGAGTGCCTCAGAGGCAGTCATCAGGAGCCTTAAATATCTCTTTGTTAATTTTAGAAACCTCTTTGACTTTTGGTTAAGGTGTGGTATTCAGAGTATCTATTAAGTACCCCAGTTTATGTCAGTCATGGTACAGACCCTGATGTGTTGGTAAAGCTTTCATCTACATCTCTCCCAATAGGCTCATCCAGTGGCACAATACTATCCTTGTCTTTAGAATGTTGCAGCCTAGGGTCACATTACTCAATATCCGGCAGGACCAAGAAGGTCTGTGATGGATCCCGGCAAAGCTCACTGTATTAATTCTGAAGACATCCAGGAAAAAGCAAATATGGAATCAAATTCTTCCTGGCATGCAGAGACTTGAGCTGAAGAACAGTAGATACCCATATGCAGTATATTGAGGGTCTGTGGAAAGAAGCACAGAGTATGATAGAATATTCTAGGGAAACAGCTACATATATTCCCAGGATGGATTGCCTTTTCAGTGGACAGTATGTAGTATCTGGACCTCGAAACAGAAAAGGGAGTTTGACTTCCTAGAAATATGTCTCTCCTCATCACATGTATCCTATTGTGTGTACCTCCTTTGAATTAAGTTAAACCAGAGGTGCACAATATGCAAAGAAGCTTAAATTTCATGGTCTCAGTTCTTAAGTATTCATTTGTGTGTTTCATAATTAGAATTCCATTTTTCTATGGCAAATATTTTAAATTAAAGTTACTAAATCACAAGTATGTTTAAAGGTCCAAAGAGAAATAAAAAGAATATTCCCATATACATGGAAAGATTTCCATTAAGGTTAATCTTGATTAAATGCTAAATTTTGTTAAAACTTACATGAGTTTTCCATTTTGTGTCAGAACATCTTAGAATATTTCCTGATTGTGGGTGAATTCCAGACAACAGTAGCGCATACGTCTTCCTGTACTTTAATGTTCTTAAATACTACGCAGAGCTGGTAGGTAAGCCTGCCCTGTAGGTAACCTTCCTTAGCACTTTACAGCTCTCAGACACTGTTTTCAGTTCCTTATAATTTTGTCAGACTTTACTCATTGGGGAGCGACTCATTGGAGAGAGACTATTCGCAAGAGCGTGTAGTGACAGGACAGGGAGTGATGGTTTCAAATGGAAAGAGAGTAGATTTAGATTAGATATTAGAAAGAATTTTCTGCAATGGGGTTGATGAGACACTGGAACAGGTTGCCTAGAGAAGCTGCAGCTGTCCCATCCCTGGATGTGTTCAAGACCAGGTTGGATGGAGCTCTGAGCAACCTGGTCTAGTGGAAGGTATCCCTACCCATGGCAGAGGGATTGGAACCACATTATCTATAAGGTCCCTTCCAATGCAAACCATTCTATGATTCTGTAAAATTGCTGGGTGTTAGACACAGGCAGAGCTTTTCTGGAGCACTAAAGCAAAATCAGTATTCATTGTTCTGTGAATAATGTTTTAAAGAATGTTTATACCAAAATTTATTTTTATTTAATGCATCCTGAAAAAGTAAATTGTGACTTCAGTAAAAAATTTAGCCACCCCCCCTCTTAAATGCCTGTGGTTTGAGCAGATTTGGTCCTCAGGAGTGACTTTCACAGAGAACATGGCATTCATTTGTTGTCCTTATCTATCCATAAATATGATAGTATTATTTGTTTCTGCTGTTGCTGGAGTCAGACAGCATTTCAGTTAAACTCAGATGTGTAAAAAAGTAATTTTTGTGTTCTTGGTGATGGTAATTATTTTCAGTTGTTTTGCAGAATGGGTAAGGAAAGGAAAAGAGAAAAAAAGATAAGCCAGTATTACGCAACTCTAAAGTTTCCATACAATAACTGTGGAAATATTAGCATACTTCTAGAAAGGAAGAAAGAATACACAAAGAACTGGATGACATTTTAAAGTGATATGCATAACTTATAATTTGATCTTTAGTAGGATTTATAACCCTATTACAAGTGAGTACAGTCAGCTGCTTTAAAGATCTATCAAATGATGATCTAATTAAACTGTGGAGGAAAAGAAAATAAAGACTTGTCTCATGTCTAGCTTGATTTATTAATGGGGAAGGTAACAGATATTAATTGTTTCAGGAGTGGCTCAGTTACAGGAAAGGAAACTAATGAGGGTGTTGTATGAAAGGAAGAATTCCAATAAAAAATAGAGGACAGGAAGAAACTTTCACCATGGTTCGTAAACTGCTTGTGCTGTAGCTTACTTGGAAAACATTTTAATAACACACATGACTGACCTGTGATTCTTCAAGGGCTTTTCTTTAAATTCCAGTGGAGGGTAAGTTGTCTGTAAGGTCAAATTGTATGGACACGAATAGCCTACAGGCTGCTACGAGCAACTCAGAAGCACAGTGGTGGCACAGTCAATCACACCGACTTCCAGCTGCCCTTAGAAGCTAGAAGATAAAGCTATTGTCACCTGCCTGGGTAGCCTAAAGCCATACTGGATTAAATCTTCAGTCTTTGAAAGACTACAGGATTCTCATGCTGTGTGCTAAAAGAGATGAAGTCTGTTCTTTCACTAAGGCTTCTTCTCCATTTAAAGGCAGGGAATTACTTGATTTGGAAACTGTTTTATAGTTGTGGTTATCTAGACAATGACAAAAAAATGTAGAAGATTTTACATTATTGCATGATTTGAACCAAAGTATGTTTGTAATCAGTGACACAATTATACCATGGAAAATATGCAACAAATACAGACAAACACAGGACCAAAAACTAAAGATCAGAACATTTCTATTAAAAATATAACATTAGAGAACTTTGCTTACAGCTGCATTTTAAAATTCATTAGCAGCATAGTGAAAGCAAGAATAAAGAATCACTGTGTCATTCAGTATAACCTGAAATTCTGTTCACAGTCAGCATCAGTTGGTATCCATTTTTAAAAGCAAAGTACTTAGATAGGTATACTTCAAGTGTAATTTATTTATAAACATTCTTCTCCTTTATTTTTTTTCTACTTTCACTTCCCAAGCACATTCCTGAGGAAGAATGGTTGTTCAGTACATTGCATGTAAATATACCATTAGTCAGAACTTCTGTTGTCACTGTCATTGACAGGAGCCAACTCAGCGGTCAGATCAGACTCAGAAATACTGGCATTCTGCTTTATTTCTGAATGAGTCTGCATTTTAAAAAAAACTATCATAAAGACTTCTTTGGATTCTGATCCTTCATTTTACCTATCAGAAAATTTGAGATATTCTTTGAGGCCACGAGTTCACTTAGATGTCCAAAACTAAGTTTTTGTGTTGTATTTACTTTATTATAATTTAGTGTGTCTACCCATGATCATACACACTTTTGCTATAATCTGCATGTACACATACAAACTGTATGCAACCATCCAACTACCTCTCATTCGTTTGAGCGAATTCTTAATTTCATGCATTGGAATCCTGTAAAATGATAGCCTATTTGGATAATCCTTACTTCTCTTCAGGTAAGATTTTGGTCTTCTAATATATCTAACACCCCATTTATATTCAGATTTTTAAATTTAATAAACATCAGTGGAACCAGAAAGTCAAAATCTAGATAGACTGTATAAACATATTCCTTCTGTCTGTTTTTACATCTTGGGTAAATGGTTATTAATTTGCATGTATTGCCCACAAAAAAAAAAAAAAAAAAAAAAAAAAAAAAAAAGAAAAAAGGAAAGTTATCACATGATGAATTCTATTACATTTCAGAGAGCTAACGTGAATTTGTTGTTACTAAGACTTCAATACTTTTTTCTGTAAAACTAGTTTCAATCATATTGTGATATATCCTTATTTTCCCTTAAAAATACTTAACGTTTTTAAAAATATTTGTTAGGCATTCTGTCTTGATACTCGAAATACTCTTGCTCCACAGTTCTTGAGTGCTCTCCTGCTGGACATCAGATCCTGCAGAGTCCTTACCGAAGCGTTGATTTTGATTCATCCCATCTCCAGCAATCAGCTATTCAGGATTTGATCTGTGACCATTCCCTAACACCAGGATGGTACCGCTTTATGATTTTTGATAAGCCTGCTGAGATGCCAACCAAGTGCGTGGAGGTATTGCTACGAATCATTTGATTCTGAGAAGTAACTTTTTTTGCTGAAGAATTTTTCAGTAGGACAGGTATAAAAAAAAAAAGAATATGTTTATGGAGACTGATGTGGAAAAATACAAAGTACCTATCTTTTCTAAATACTTGATTATAATAAAATGTATTACCTTGAAAATTAAGTCTTAAGCATTGAAAATTTTACACTGAATGGACAGTAGCAGAGGATGATAAATTAAATCCCTTCCAGAGCACTCAAAAGCTGTAATTTGTAGTCAGTGCTAAAGATTTTCTCAGTGGCAGCGTAGCAGGGATATCATGTTGTAAAGCTGCAACTATGTGATGGTCAGTCTGTTAGCAAAGCCATGTGAAAGCAGAATAAAGACTTGAAGCCACATGAATCCAGTAATTGTGGAGCTTTTAAAGTGATCATGCCAGAGAGAAGGGATAACTCGTAAAGTGACTTGAACTAACAGGGCTAACTGAGGATGAGTTACCTTGTCATCTGCAAGCCCCCAAAGACTCAAGAACTACTTGAAATATTTAATACTTTAGATGTGTAATTCTTTATTTTGCAGCATGCAAAAAACCTCAGTTAAATTCTAAGAAGATTTGTCTTTGTAGTTTCCTATTTTAAAACATTTCCTTGTTTAAAAGTCTAAGAATGTCATCAGAATATTTTACCCTTGATTTTTCTAAAGAATTGAAGTTTCCTAGTCACAGTCTCTTAAAAAAATTAAAATAAAATCCCACCAATGAAGTGCTTCTAAAGGAATATAAAACAGTTAAAGTATACTAATGAATTAAATTTTTATAGCAGCCTGTCTTATTTTTATTTATTTATTAAAACTTCGCAGCTGTATAAAGCCACTGAAGTACCTTTATTGTGCAGCTGACTCAAAAACTAAGAGGGATGTGCTGAAGAGGCTACTTGTTATCCAGATTTTATACTAAAAAAAAAAAAAGTATGATTACTGAATACTGAAGGACTTTCAGTTATATTTAATATATATATAAAAAAAAAGTTAATTAACTGGTTGTATTTTCTCAAAAATTGATTCTTCTATGCAATGAATCAGCATGATAAACCAGGCGAAAAAACAATGCGTTTTTCAGAATAGAAGTTAGACAAAATACCTACTCATCTCATTTAGGTAGGTTTTAGAAATTTGACTAAGTTCTCAGTTCTTAGTAAATATTCTTAAAAATAGGCTGCCCTCCTAACACAGAGGAGCTCAGATAATTGCAGTTGGAAAGTGATTCAAAGCTTATTCAACAAATTAAATTTATGCATTGAAATCTTCCTTTTTGCATCTGTTGACAAAACCACGACATTTATTTTGAATCTCAGAGTCAAAACATTAAAACCAAACTAAAATGGATGTCTTGTTGAGGAAGTTTCCTCCTTTGTTTTCTTTTGGGGAACTTTTATTATAGCTGTATTTAATCTTTGTCAAAGATTCAGACTTAAACAATCCATCCCATTTCTGAGTACTTGTTATTAGTTTTGTCTTTCTGATGGATTGATGGTGGGTTCAGAGATTATAGATTAAGAAAGAAAAAACGTAATTTAGAGGTAAGTAATTGCTCAGTGAGTCTGCAGTAGACTTTATACCAAGATATCTAAAGACAAGTTGATCTTGTTGCACTATCAGGTCAAAGAAAAGAATACCTGAGGCAAAGACTCAAGAAAAGGTTCTCAAAATCTCACAGTTTCAGATTTATAGTTTTCATGTAAATGTTTTTCAAATGCTGGCTTTAATATGCTATGTCCCCCTAGTTGTTTCTCTTCAGTTTGCTTCCAGCTGCACATGAAAGCCAGGAGCTGATCTTTAACTCATTCTGGTAACCCACGAACCAGATTCCTTCTTTGCCTCTTCAGGATTCATTTTTCTACATTCCACTGGTAAACTCTTGTGTCTGTTAAGTCAGACTTTGGTTACCATGGTTGGTACTACTGTGAAGTTGTGACTTTCAAGGCAGCTTCCTTGACCTGAAGACCTGACATAGCCATAGTGGTGAGGGATGAGGGAGAGTTTTCCACTGCAGACTTCTTACTCCATGAAGAAAAGCACTGAACAAGGCTTTTGCTTGCAAGAGAAGGAGCAATAATCTGCTAAAATGACCTGTTGAATCAGCATCTGAACTACAGACCACGGTCCTCCTTTGTAAACAGCAAAGGATTTAGGGTTACTGCAAAGTCACTGTGATTGTTATGGGGTTGCAACAAGCGTATTTGCATCTAAAGATGAGGAATTGAAAGAGAGATGGGGCTTTTCAGTTGTCTTGCATTTTTGACTCAGGCTGTATATCAGTAACCTTGCCATTAGTTGGCCACATCTTTTAGAGGAAATCCAGGAGGTTAGCAGAGTCTTCAATTTGTGGCAAAGGGTGTTATATTCAGTGTAGCTGATATTCAGTGTGCATATGTTCTGCCTTGTATTTGCTGTGCTCTGATAGCATTCACACAGTCAGTTACTGCAGGTTAATGGGTGCAGAGTAGCTCACTAAGCCATAACACAACTGTGATCTTTCTTGGGCAAAACACTCAGTTGGGGCTCCCAGTTAAGTTCTTCAGGTAATAAATTATAGTCTGTCTTTAAAAAAACAAATTCATTAGACTCAATTAAGGACTTCAGTCTCTTTTATATATGTTTTTATTCAACCTTGAGGAGGAAAGTCCGAAAGCCCTCTTTTACACTGTCTAAACTTTGTTAAAAGCTCATGCAGGTAATTAATTAATATGTACCGCTCATTAAAACACAGTTTGATTTAGCATTAACCATTTTCTTTTCTTTTTTTCTGATGGTGAAGATGAATCACTGTGGGACTCAAGCGCCTATCTGGCTGTCTCTGAGGGAGTCAGAATCCATGCCTCGACCTGGTGAGATCAAACAGTTAACAGCTTGTGCTACATGGCAGTTTTTCTTCAGCACTTCAAAAGACTGCTGTCTTTTCCGAATCCCTGTCAGGGTGAGGAACTGTGGAGATTTCTTTGTTTACTTACTGCAGCCCACCCAAGGATGCATGGGTTATTGTGCAGAAGGTGAGAAAATGCATGCTCTAATTCAGCTAAGTGTGTGTGTTTTTGTGATACTTAGCTTAGTGGAAATGTCAGAAAATAGTTGTGCTAAAATTTCTTGCAGTTCGTACCTTTACTATTGATACAATAGAAGAACGATTTAAAATGGTAAGGTGGCTTCAGTTCAACCCTTTTTAAATTACATGTAGCGCTCAACTATTGTTCAAAGCTCAAAAACTTAAGGATTGAAATTTTCCATATAATGAAATAGGGTTTTAAGTCACCGTACCTACAGCGGCATTCATACTCTGCAAATGCCCATTACTGAGCATGCATAGAATTATGTATCAAAGTGAGCTTTGCCTAAGAACTTGACTAAACTGTGTTTATATCTACTGTTTAGCATTGTTGGGAATACTTTTGTTACTGTAACTCTTTTATCATCTTTCTGGGAGAGCTTACACTTTGTTGCTAGAAGATAACACAGAAATGCTTTACTGATGCACATTTTATTAGTAGTTTGAGAAAGAAATGGAGACTTTTTGCAATGTCTTGTGTTGTCTTGGATCTTTGTGCTGCAGAAGTGTTTTGGTGTTCACAGCTCAAAACTTTGGTATTTCAATATTCCTGCCAGATTTTTTCAGATAAGTAAGGCATGGTTATATCCTTACAGTTATACTGTGAAATACTGTGAAATAGGGACAAACTAATGCAGTAGGAAGTTCTTACTAGTTCTTATAATGTACCATAGTAAAAATGCTAGTGATATTTTTATGCATCGTATACTGTAGTTCTCTGAGTCATAATCTCTATTACTGACTGCTTTCAGAAGCTTAACAGCAAATCTGCCAGTGGGCTTTCTGGTGCCTTAGTGGCCTAGGCCATTATTATGGCATTATATGACATTATATCTTTAGGTCCAATTGTTAAAGCATTCTCTGAGGTTTCAGCATGCATGTGACTGAAACAGTGAAAAATTCCTGCACAGTAGGACTTGCATTTACTTTGGCTCAGGGCTTGTGAAGAGGAAGGAAGATATAAAACCAGAGAGGCAATAAGCTAGCAAATCTTTACTGTCTCAAAAAAAAAAGGAGGCAAAAAGCATAACTCTTATTTGGCTCTGCTGAATACTGTAAATCTGAAACACGTTTTGAGTTCACAAGCACTCATTTAAGATGATGTTTTTTGCATGAAGTGTGCTGTACTGATGTGCTACTTTTTGTATCTAGGTTACCATGTGTACTGTGTTTTCTCTTTCACACTTGATAGCTGTAAACACTTGATGCAAATTTTCGAACAGACTGTCCTCTACATGATAAGGAATTCAAACATTTAATTGTGAAGTGTGGAACAGCGAAGTCTTCATTCTTTTTGGTGAAAGGAGTTTTCAGTGTTGTTGCTGCCCTTCTTATGTAGTTTGAGTGGAGTGATTAACCACTTTGTGCTCCTATTACAAATGCAAAGTTCCACTTATTTTTTTATAACATTCAAAGTACAAAACAATAGCAGTGCAAAAGCACTTTTTCTTAGGCTTTTGTAGGAAAGGGGATTTTTTTTTCAAAGCAGATCTGCACTGAATTTGGCTGTCCAGGATTGCAGTTAATGAATAAGTGTTCAGATGTGGATTTGGGGAGGGAAAATATATATTCAAGAGAATAGTTTAATTCCTTTTTATTCAGTAATAACATCTATAAGTATTGGCTGAATACATCAGTAGTAAAAGATGCAGAGGTGGTAGAATGTTCTCTACCCTCCTTCCCTCCAAGGTGATTTCCAACACAAGCCTTTATACTGACTGCTGCCATAGTTATATATGGATCAGATTACAAGACTGCCTCTCTTCTGCAAATTTGCACTTCAATTAGTGTTTTCTGAAATTTGGTGTATTTTTAATATAGGGTAATACTTTAAGAGCACCAGAGCACATAACGCTGTATGTGTGTGAATATAAAATGTAAGAACAGTTTATGCTTATTTCAGATGCAAAGCCACAGACGTGTGATCCTGAGGGAATGGAAGTTCAAGGTGCCTGCAGCAGTGAGTATTTTGTTTTGATTTTCAAGATTTTCCATACATCTGTGACCCAATAATGTCAACATTTAGTCATACTCTGTCTTGAATAAAAACATGTTCATGTTATCAACAAGTATTGCTTGGCTTGTTCAAAATGAGCAATTTGGAAGTAATTTCAGAAAAATCTGGATTACAAAAATGCTTTCTCAGAATACTGTTTTGAGTAAGTACCAAAGCGTTAAAAAGTAATTGCACTAATGCTGATTTACAGATACTTTGATTCTTTGGAAGTAAAATATAAGAGGAATCTGCAGATCTACAGTTGCTTATTCTGTTCTTTTATAAATTTTCCTTTTCTTTTTCCTTTATTCTTTTTTTTTTTCCCACTTTCTTCATAAGTAGTGAAATTATTCTACTGTAAGGCAAATTCTTTTGCATGTTGCTCACTTCTATCTGGTAAAATAATTCATTATATTTGATTCCCTTGTTTATGTTTTTGGTTTGTCTTTTTTTTTAAATTTTCCCCCTCTCTTTAGCACCTTCCTATTGGCTAGAATATAATCAAAGGTTCATAAAGAGTTTTTCTTCATTTAACAGTTAATAAAAGGAAGATACACATTTTTCTTGATTCTCTTATGAAATTATGTAATATTTCCACATATGAAAAAGGTAGATATTATTAGTCTATTAACTGGCAAAAGGTATGTCAGTGTCAATTTATCCAATACTGATTTTGCACTGTATGAAAAGCACAAACCACACTTCTGTTTGAACTAGGTAACCTGGCTGCTACATCAGCTCCACATGTGTCACCACCACTGCCATCTGTTCCTGAAGTTGTAGCAGAGATGATCAAAGGCAGCATTTACTTAAGGTGTACCTTTGGTGTTCCTTCTGCAAACAGCTCTGTTGGATTCATTGTAACCTGGTCAAGACTTTCTCCTGAAGGTATCAAAGAAGAACTTACACACGAAACCGCAGTTCATACCTTCTCGCTTCTAGAACTAGATGGGATAAACGTCAGACTTGGAGACAGAGTATGTTAAAACTTAATTATAATTTCTTTGTATCTTTGTGAATGTGGCCCAGTAGACACTAGAAGTTGTCAGAGGGAGGTCCAACACTGTGCTGTATAATTTTTTCTGGCAGAAGTCTACTGCCTCTACTTGTCTACACCGACTGTACCCATATGAATGTGTAAATACCACAGAATATATCAGTAATTACCACTGCCTTTAAGGTTTTGAGACTGTCTCATTACAGTGTAGTGTGCATCCAGGAGGTTAGTTTTTATTCATGTTGCATCCTCTTCACCCTGTACTGTGATTTTTCTTTGATACTGTAAATAAGGAGGATTTTTGGAAGCAACTGCATCTCAATGACAGGCTGTAAGAGAGCCAGAGGTTGTGGGAAACTGTGTTGTCGATTCATTAGATAGATTTTTTTCTCTAAATCAATAATGAGTTGCTGCTTAATGGTTTTGTCTCTAGGATTGGATTTAAATGGTTTAATTTCTGCCATCAGAAATTAAGCAGTGTGAGAACCTGCCTTATGTTCCATGGTAGCAGAATCAAGACATAGGCTTTCATAGTAACTTGGAGAAGCTTAAGCATTGAAAAAATCAATAAATATATATACAAAATACAGGTTATTTTTCCTGGCCAAAATAAAAACAAAAAAACGTGGTTGGTGTGCATGTGTATGTTCAAGCCAAAGACAGGCTGCTTGGATGGCTTATGCACAATAATAGCAATTGTTAATCCTCAAAAATCATTCAGGGACTTCAGTAACAGTCAAAAGGAAAGGCACAGTCATAAGTTACCTGCTGCTGCTATGAATCTGCAGTTTTTTTGGGGAATGGAAATACTGCATGTGTGGCCACCGTATCTCAAAATGGATACAAATTAAAGATACAAAATGGATACAAAATTAAAAACAAACAAACAAAACCCCAAACCAAACCAAAACAACAACAAACAACAAACAAATAAACAAACAAACAAAAAAGCCAAACACAAAACCAAAGCAAAACCACAGTGTCTAGTAGGAGGGAACTGGTTCAGTGGAGGGAAATCACAGTGAATTCATCATCTTGAAAAAGATTATCCAGGCCCGTAATATCAAAAAAGCATAATCTGAGACTTAATGGGCACTAAACAAAATTAAAGGGCAAGAAATGTGAAATGGAAAAAAAAGAAGTAAATAACATGTGATCGACTGTAGAATGCATTTTTGCAAGATGTCATGGATTGCAGAAATGCTCCAGAAAAGGCTTTTTAAATCTGAGGAGACTTTAATCAAGACTTTCTCCTGAAGGTATCAAAGAAGAACTTACTCATGAAATAGCAGTTCATACCTTCTTACTTCTAGAACTAGATGCGATAAATGTCAGACTTGGAGACAGAGACATCCTGTTCGTTAAATAGGATGATTTATATGCAGCTTTTAGTTCAAGAAGTCTCTGCGCCACTGGTAGTGTATGCCAGGAAAAGGTCTTAAGTAGCTTGATCTGTTTCTATTTTTTTTCTATGCTATATTTACCGATTACCACTGGCAACTGGTAATTTCTGGTGCAACCAGACGACTGGCTCTGATGGATCCATTGACCCACGGTGGCTGGGTTTTGTCTTTATCTGACCACTTCATACCACAAATGTTTCCTATTATGCTGGTTTTGCCCTACAGGTCTACTGTAGCAGTTCTGCTTTTTTCATGGAGAAGCCAGATATACAAAGCTCTTCAGTTGAGAGCAAGGAATTTTTTGCTGGAATTAAGGTAAAACATGATGTTTTACTTTATTGGAGCAGGAATCTTTGAGTATTGCTATAGCAGTTATTCCTCTGACTAGAAGGCTCTTAAAATGTATTAACTGTGAATTAACAGAGCATGATGTCAGCTGAGGGGAACCTTAAATTTGTCAAAAAACATGAGTCACAATGGTTTCTGTGCTCTTCATATACTCAAGGTGCAGGAAGTCTGAATTGGCACCTTGCACATGCAGTGCAAGCCTTGGATTCCATCAGCTAGAGCCAAATCTGGCACTGTGTTTATAAGTGTGGAGGGCCACAGCTCAGACCTGAGCCCAGGAACACTGTTGTCCATTAGTTTAATGCTGCTGCCATTTCTGGCATGATGTTGTCCTGTGCCAACAGGCTCTCCCAGCATGTGACTGACAGGACAGTCTAGGCTGGGCCCTCTTCCCAGCTGTCTATAGGAGTGAGGGAATGTGAGGCCAACCTGGTCTGGGCTTAAAGAGGGAAGTTGGGACATGATCTGTGAGTTTTTACTGTTGATACAGCTATAGGAAGCCGTTCTCTGGCCATGAAGGGGACACCAGTCCAGGAAAGACATACTGCATGTCCTTATATGTTGGGTATAGTCGTATTGACTTAGACTAAGATAATGTTTCTGCAGGATCAGGGCCCAGATTTATCTCATGTAAGTGCAGCAGTGTACACTGCTAAGGGCCAATGTGTTATTTTTGTTTCCCTGTGAGGCTGAGTTCAGAATTTTACCCAGTGTGCCAAGCTCAGCTGTGGGCCCCTGTTACTGATCTCTTAATGCATTTTCGATTATACATCTTTAGCAAGCTGTATTGTAAGCTTATGGAGAAGAATCCCGGGAGAAATATGGTGCTTCCAGACTCTTTTGGGAATTGTTGCCTGTAGGTAACTTCCCCTCCTTTTCCCTGCCCACTCCCCCAAGACAGTACACCAAACTGTATCTTAGCTTCCAGGGGTTACATGGTTCCAGGAGTTTTTTGTGGGGTTAATGTGGTTTGTTCGTTTCTTACCTTTCTATCTGGCCTTTACTCTTGCCTTTTCCTTATCCTTGCCCCTTTTCCCACCTCTTTAAGACTCTGTCTGTAGTGTATCTTTTCTCCAATGTTCTGCTGCTACTCAGCCCACGTAAACAAGCACTCCTAGCTGGTTAATAAGCAGTGCTTCAGTTTACTCACAAATGATGCATTTTAAGTAGAGTTTCTTCTGTGTTAGATACGTCCAGAAACGTATAATATATCAGAAGATGGGAAGGAATACAGACTGACAATAGAAAGTAGCATTCCTATTCCTTGTCCTGAGTTTAGCCAGCTTGAAAGTGACTGCAAAATCTCACTAATGTTAAATAGTGTTGATGAAGGTAAGTATTAAACTGATTTTGTTTCATTTTGTATGTTTAATATATTTTTCTGAATATTCTTGCTGGTATCTTTCCTTGGAGAGGCTATTACAGTGTAAAATACTTTCTAAAACGTTAAAGTATTCACAGGCTGTATATGATGCTGCTGAAAGTATGGAAGAGTGTGTCCCTATTACTTGTTGAAGTTGGGTGGTCTTTGACAGCTGTTGATATCAGAGCTACATTCTTTAACTTGAATAGACAGAATACTGTAATACTTGCAAAGTTTAATTCAGTTCATTTTGTTTACCTGTTGTTTTCCAAGTACTAGATATGCAATAGCAAAGTCCCCATTTTTTACTATTATTACCATTTTCTCTAGTACTTTCTCAAGCACAAGTCCTGTGAACAGGAGGAGCCTTGCCATTGCAGACAGGCATTTTTATGTCACATTAGCAAGCCTATCATGATTTCCATTAGTCTATCAAACAGGGAAATTCGAGAGCAATTTCTTGGAGGTGTGTATGAAGGTATAGAGAGGAGGTTTTGCATGACCAAATGCAAGAAAAATGCATAATTATTTTAATTTATGAAAGACTATGTAAAAAAGTTATCTATATTAAAAGTAGTATAAAACATGTGACTTATTTAGGGGAAAAAAATCACTATGTATTTTCTTTAAAACAGATAAAGAGCAGCTCGGTTTAAACTTGGCTCTTTCCTCTTGTCGTGTGGATCTTCTCCAGAAACCCTGCAATAATGGAATCTGTAGTCAAGCTGTAATTTATTTCACTGCTGTGACAGACTTCATGAAGGATGGAGACAGAATTACCAGAATTGCAGTTGAACCTATATCCAGTGAGAATTTCCTGTGGGATGGCTATGTTCCAGAAAGCATACAGGTTAAAAATCTTCATGTTAAGCTCTATTAACTGGCCAGAAGTATGGCTGATTTAAATGAAGTTTCTATTTCAGTCATGACTTCCTGACTCGCACCAAGATTTCTAAGTAGTCAATTTTAATTTGTTTTATTTTCGTTTAAATTCTGTGTTTTCATTTGATTTTTTTAAATATATTTTACTAGTGATATAACTACTCAGTTTGATTAAAAGCATAACATAATATATATATTAGAATGTAAATTATTATCCTAAAATAAATTATGTACATGAGTCTGTTTATTTCTAAATCTGAGATGGCTTACTATTTGCTACTTTGTTCTGAAGATTACAGTTAAGGATCTACCCACAGCCTACTGCTACTCATTTACTGATCCTCATATAATTACATTTGATGGAAGGTAATTACTGAATTCATGCTCCTAACTTAAAGCATGTGGGCATTTTTTTGTGGGTGGTTTTGGTGGGCTCTTTCATTTATTTAAGTATTTATATGTTTATTTTAAATCTGTGCTGGTAATACAAGTCAGATGAAGTTTTCTGTAACAGCACTGAGTTTAGTTTTTTTGGGGTATTTTTGACAATAAGGATAAATGTGCTTCAGTTTTTAAAAAAAGCTTGCCAATCATGATGATGTTTGTAATATTTGCATTTCTAAAGGCAAGTTTTTGGGGCTGTGGCAAGAGAATGAAGCAAATGGACTATTTTACTTTCTAGAGTTGTTTGACAAGAGAGGAGAGGATGCTGTGCAGTCTGTTGACTATAAAAAATAGGAATGGTCATATATGAACCATGATAAAACGATTGATTAGACAAAACTTTTGATGCAGAGGTGTTTCCAGTCAACAGCATAGTTTCCCTATTTCTGTGTGTCAGTATCTGAATCCTTGCAAGGATCAAGTTCCTAGAAGCTATCTACTGTCTGTGTAGCATTTTGCTGAGTTTATTAGTGGCATTGAAAGCAATAGTGGCATTCACAGTACTTATTCAGTACTGTCACTTGCACGTCGCTGGCCTTCTTTTTGAAGTGAAGACAGCTCCCTTGGACACAGCTGTTGTGGTTTTGCTATGCATCTTTCTTTCAAAGTATTTCTGATTCACAAAAGATGTCTGAACAAATACATGCTCCAAGCCTGAGACTTTTATATTCTCTGTTCAGTAGAAGCACATTTCTTCAAGTGGCAGGGTGAGAAGAAGAGGGTATGTTGCCTCCAAATAAGAATGTTCCGACCAAACCTCACTTCTGTGAACTTGATAACAGAAGGAAAAATGAAGGTTGTGATT
Organism: Empidonax traillii; assembly: GCF_003031625.1. Classification (NCBI taxonomy): domain Eukaryota; kingdom Metazoa; phylum Chordata; class Aves; order Passeriformes; family Tyrannidae; genus Empidonax; species Empidonax traillii. The sequence goes on along the minus strand of NW_020955228.1, from coordinate 212,039 downwards.
GATTCTCTGACAGAACTGTGACTAGTAATATTAATAAAGTCAATGGAGTTATTCTGATCTTGCAGTTTCTCCTTCAGTAGAAGTTTTAGGGATGTCTTCACTGAGCATTTTAACTGGGGATGCATTGTGATCAAGCTTCCTTGTGAAGCAGTGTTTTACTGTGATGTGATCTGTCGGGAAGTATGATGCTGCAGGGAAAGAACTTTCTCTATAAGGATAAATTATGTTACTACAATTAAATTGATGAAACAAGTAGAAAAGGAACTGTCTGCACTGAATCACGGACAATCTTATGCAGTCCCAGTAGGGCAGCCATCTGCAGTTTGTCTGCTGGCCCATTATACACAAAGCAAATTGCCAGTCTACTGTTAACTATCAAATGCCATTTATAGCCAAGAGGCTGTTAAACTCTCAGCAAAAGTTTGGGGGGTTTCTTTCCATTCTTTCTTCTTTTTCTTTCTTGCTGCTGAATCATTAAATTGGCTATTTTAACCTTGCTTCAGGGGACAGATGGCAACCCTAAGGAAAAAAAGCAAGTTACTATTTATGGTTTTCATTTTAAATAATCTTTGGGAATAAGCACTCCCCATCTCCATCTTAATAAAGCAGACCTTTTTAAAAAAGATGTGACTTTCAAAGTAATTTTGTCAAGGGTACTTGTGCAGTTTTCAGCAGCTGCCCCCCCATGCACAATGCTGTGCATCTTATTGCTCTTTCTGCATAGGTGTGCTGTTGTAGAAACAGAAAGGTTGAGAAGTACCCTCCAGTTCCCTGTCATGCACAGTGTTAAAAAAAATAATCAAAGAATGTCAAAGGCTTCATGGTTATGTTTCTATTCACAACCATTGTGTACATATACTCCACTCATGATACTTCTTTTATTCCTTATTTTTCTGGTGTAAAAATAAGGGGTTTTTTTGTTTTTTGGTTTAGGTCTGCACAGAGGAAAATATGATGGTGTTTGCTCAGGATAAGTTGTGTGTTGGTCTGTGGGTGTATTGTTTGTTTTTTCTGACTCAGGAAAATGAGTTGCATTATCAAAGTTCACCAAATATTAGAAATCTGAAGATAAAGTTGCTGATGTGTGGTGATTATAACCAAAGTGATATCATATGCTATTCTTTTGATTCCAGAGTCTATGACAATTTTAAAACAGGAACATTTGTTCTCTATAAGAGTACATCTCGAGATTTTGAAGTTCATGTTCGCCAGTGGGACTGTGGAAGTCTTCACTACCCAGCATCCTGCAACTGTGGCTTTGTTGCCAAGGAAGGAAGTGATATAATTGCATTTGACATGTGCAATGATCAGCTGCATGAATCACAGCCACATTTATCTGTAATAAACAGAGACACAACAGGAAGCAATGTCAGAGTCACTGAATCCTACCTAGGAAGAAAAGTAACAGTAAGTGGTAAATAATTGCTTACAGAATAGGTAAAATTAAAAATCATGTTTCTCATGATGATATCTTCAACCTCTTTTTAGGTTTTGTTTTCTTCTGGAGCTTTCATTCGTGCTGATGTGAGCGAATGGGGAATAAGCATAACGCTTAGGGCTCCCAGCTCAGATTACAGACATACAGTGGGACTCTGTGGCACCTTTGATGGAATTGCAGAGAATGACTATCACACTGCAAGTGGGGCGGAAATCCCAAATCATGCTAATGTTCCTTTTTCTTTTATTAAGGAGTGGAGGTAACAATTATTCTGTTTAAATCAAGTATCATAATTTTTGGTTCTACCTTTCCTTCAGACTCTTAAAAACTTGTTAAAATACTAAAAAAAAAAGTAATCTTCTTAAGTTTTTAAGTTAATATTAGAACTTATCACTGCATTCCTTAATTAGTTTAAGAGGAAATCGAAACTGAAGTGCCAAATAAGTATTTAAGTACTATGATGTAAGATTAGTTTGATTATGTTTTGAAGTATCAAAGTATACAGAAGATATCCACTCATCTCAATTCTTTTATTATAAGTTATTCTCAAGTTTTTTTGTTTTAACTGGTCTTTAAAGATAGCTGTGCTCTGCAGATTCAGTGACATGCTGTAAAAGTATGAAACAACAAAGAACAAAAGGTTAATACTTTAGTAACACAATGAAGATAGTTCAGATAGTTCAGTTTCATCTTTTTCTTTCTTGTCCAGAATTTTACCAGGAGATAGCTTGTTTGACAAAACACCTGCTTCTTTAACATCTTCGAGAAAAGTAGTCTTCTGTGACTGTGCACTTGAAGATAACGGATTATATCCTTCAGTGAACAAACTGGAGACAGTTTCTCAGTCAGAACTTCCTCTGTCTTGTAAAGAAAGTGAAAATGGTAGATTTCTTTCTTTAATACCAGGAGTGGATGTTGCTGCTGAGTATCTTGGTCCTATTGATCTTGTCAGAGGCTTAAAGAAACGTTCATCTGCACATGAAATGGATTCATCTACACTTCTGCAGAGGGAGGGTAATCAAACCAAACTTCACAAAACATCATTAGTAAACTCACATGTCTCAGCAACCTCAGTGAGAAATACTGGTACAGAAAGAGAAGGAAGTTCAAGCTCAGGCATTAGAAAAAATTCTCAGCATGACAGTAGTCATTCTCTCAAAAGGCTGTCAGTTACAAGTAGAGGGAAGCGTCAGAATTATTATGAATACCATCCAGTATTCCTATTCCAAAGTCTCAGCCAAACAGACTTAGAGGAATATAGTTATTTTTTCCCAGAGGACCATGCCACTGACACAGACCAGAAGTTCCTTCCTTCTTGGCCCACACCTTCAGGCCTCACCAAGTCTAGTGCTTGGCTACTCTGCCAGCAGGCTATAGCTAATTCCAGCATAGGAAGATCTTGTGGTGCCCTTCTTGGCCGGCGAACAGAGGATGCAATCGATATGTGCGTTAAAGATTTGCTACTGAAAGATGACCTCCGTTGGGCAGAAGCTTCCTTACCTCTTCTGGAGAATGAATGTGAGAGAAGAGTTTTAGAAGAAATAAATTACAACCCACAGGAACTTGAAGGCTCAGTTGAGAGCCTGCTAACTGCATTGAAGTGTCCCAGTCTCTGCAGTGGTAATGGGGAATGTACAGAATGGGGCTGTGCATGTTTTCAAGGCTACAGCTCGTATGACTGCAGCATACTGTCTGGTAAGTGGGGGGAAAAGAAAGTGATTTACCTAAATAATCTTCTCAGTGTTCATGCGACATACATATATTTTTCTCTCCTGCCTTGTACACACACAAGGGTTCCCACCAGTGGCCCTGTCCATTACACAGTAATTTACTTGCACGTAACCACAGCTTTAATTATTTTCCATTCAGCCTTCTTGTTTCCAAAGGACAAAACATGGGCTTGCTTTCTGGTATTTCAGATTTAAAAAGTTTACCACTTGGTCAGTTTGCAGTCCAGAGGATTGCCCCAAGAGATTGGAAATGTTTCCACACACTGTCTTCAGAAATCTCCCTCCCCCAATTTTTTTATAGTCTGTGTGATCCTGTTTACTAACAGGATCTGTAAGTGGGATGTGCTTCCCTTTGGTGATGTTACATCTCTGTAAGATAACTATTAAATGTGATGGGATTAGAATCAGTGGTGAAGAAAAGAAAAAAGATACAGTAAATAGAGCTGGGCAGGATTTAAAAAATTTTCAATAAGTAAGACAGTCACTAAAAATTCAGTTAAGTAAGTACACTGGAAAAATATGAACACTGCTACAAAACTCAAAACTCTGTCAAAATAAAACCTGCTATTATTTTCTTTTGCAGTGGTGCTTTTGTTTTAGTGACCTACTTAAAAGAAAATATTGAAGGAGGTATTCTTTCTATAAAAAGAAATATTTTATTCCTCTTGAAGTCAAGATGGCTTTACTTCATAAAAACTATTTTTGAGTGTTCTAATTTGTCACATTATTTCCTGAAATAACTTCCACCTGAGATATTTTTTAGTCTTTAATTAAAAAACATCCAATTATAAATTAATACATAACTGTCACCTTTCCAGTTGCTATTACTAGGGCCTGAGTTTCATTTTGATTTTATTCTGCCAATGTGATGTAAAGAGTCATAGTTGAGAAAGCAAAACACATATTCACAAGTCTTTGTTGTCTGTTGAATTTTCTCTGCTTCATAATATTCAAGGTCTAAGTGCAGACAGAAGCCTAGCTTTAAATTTAAGATTCATTTTAACAATAAAAAAAAAATCTTTCTGTTTATACCCTTTTTCATCTGGGTCTAGATTTCATTGCTTGCATAGTTGTCTTAGTTGGATAGAAAATTAAATGTATTACTTAATGTAAATGCATATTAATGAGTTAATATACTGGCATTTATTGTCTAATCTCTACTTCCAAGACCAGGTTCCAGAAATCACAGAGCTGGAGAATGAGGGGCTGTGTGATATTCGACAGTATGACTGCACATCAGTGAGAGTTTTTGGACATGGCTTCAGGGAGTCATTGAATCTGAAATGTGAAATCATCAAATTGCAAGTAGGTCTCCCTGAATAGCGACAAATATATTTTAAACTTCTTGTAGAACGAGAGACAAAATGTCTAACATATTATTCATTGATGTGGGTACAACCCAGTGCATCAGTCAAAGCTAAAAGCAAAGGCTCTCAGCACTTTGCAGCAGACACTGAATTCTTTGCAAGATTGCCATTTCCTCCATGATAAGAGAAATACAAAACATAATGGGAATGTTCAGCAGCTGAGAGGGAGATAACAGCATGGAGCAGCTATCCATCGGAAAAGGGCAAGGGCAACCCTGTTAGTAACAACCAGTACATCGTTGTTCAGTTTTCTAAGTGCTTATGGAGAGGAATTCAAGTACCACTTCTTTGAAAAAGGACAGCAAGGTTAAAGACATTACTAGATTTCTGCCTCAATTCTAATGCTTGAAATAGCCCTTTATAAACATAATAAATCTGTTAGGAAAAGAGAGAGGCATTTTTGATGTGTTGTCCGTTTCCCTGAGGTAGAATACCACGGCTATTTAATGGTATACGTCAGCTCTATACCCCAGATTTGAACAGGAAATTAAAAAAATTGCATGGTAAATGTTGCATGGTAAACTAAGGGGAATCTGTATAGAGAGACTGTTGTTATTTAGACCTAGAATTTGCTCAAGGCAAATTTATAAGCAGTTTACAAGTTTTAGCCTGGAATAAGCAATCAGCAATTACAAGTTTTTTTGTTGTGTTATACGCAAGAACAAAAAAAACTTCAAAGTAAAACTGTGTTTCATTGATGTGATGATGGAGGAGGTGAGAGTTGGCAAAAGGGGAAGTATTCAGTGGCAGATTTTGTTCTTGAGACAAAAGGTTTTCTTAACTAGTTCCAGCAGATGCTAAAATAAGAATAAGCAATGCTGGCTATAGATTTTTCTTAAACTCAACATTTATCCACTCAGGATGGCTTGAAATGATAGTCAAGAGTAAGTTTACACTCCATGAGGTTGGAAGACTTTTAGACCACTCTCACAGTAAGTCAATTATTGGGAATTCACTTATCACAGTTTGAAATATCTCAGTTTTAACTTGTGGCAAGATATTCTGGAATCTCTCTTTTAGGCGATGTACTTGGCTCCCAACTGCAGAAACTTTCTATTTAATCACTTTTAGTGATGATCTTTTCACTGACAAGAGCCAGCTGACTGCTGTTAGCTGCAGTTGAGGAGAAGGCTGCAAATTTTTTCCTTGAGAATACAGAAGAAAGGAAGTGTGGGGGGGTGTTTTGTTTTGTTTAGTTTTTCAGGCTGGAGTAATAGTGAATTTATGGAAATGTCAATGGACTTGCAGTGGAACTCCCCATATTTTGAGACTGAACCTAAATAATTAAAATTTATAGGTGAGGCATTTTGATGGAATTTAGAATTTCTTAGTTTCAATATTTTCACTTTTGAAATTTTAGATCAAATCAGTTGTCCGTGGGCTGTCTTACCTACTTTATGGTAGAAACTTGATAGAGGTTTGGGTTGGACATGGCCAGCAAGCTATGACTAGAGAGAGACAGAATTTAAATGTAAGGCATGAGAGTGTGTTTAACCTCTGCAAAATGAAAATACTTACTTCCTTCTGTTTTACATTGAATCCCAGAAGTAAGTTTTTCTATGAACCTAATGAGCTGGAATACTAGTAGATCTGAAGGCTTTTTAATTGGTTTTTGAAAGGTTAATCTGTTTCTGAAAAAATTATCTGAACTTGCCTCCAGGTAATAACAAAAAATTTCTGGAGAAATAGACTGTATCCCTTTTCAAAGGTTACAGTACTAAGTGCACTCAAAATTTTATATTTAGAAATATTTAACATTTATACTTTTACTTACCCTTGCTGTGAATTCTTTAACTGAATACAGGGTGAAAGAAAAACAAAATGTGTGATTGGAACAGAGATAGCTCATATGTCTTTTTAGCAAAAGTGTTTAATTTTTTGTCTTTAAAAAAAAAAAAAAAACATACAAAAACCCCCCACAAAGGCCTGTACAGCAGATAACACCTGTATGACGACTGGGACTGAATAAATGTCTTGATTGGCTTCAGTAACTAGAAGATGTGCCAGCTCAGTAAAACCTAGTCAAACTCAAAATTATTTTTACTTTCTGATCTCTTGATTCTTAATCTGTCTGGATTCTTACTTCCATCTAACTTTATTTATTTTTCATATGCTTATTCCTACTTCCACATCAATACGTCTGTCAAACAGTATTATCATCCTTATTCTGTTATCTTGAGCTCTCAAGGTGGATCCTTGCATGACTTGTCTTCAGTGCAGTTTAGAAGAAAAGTCTACAGGGTCAATAGTGTCTTGTTCTATTGAAAATTTACTGGCTTGTACAAGGGCTAAAAGGCTCAGTGCCACTATTCCCCCAGCACCTAGGATGATACCTGAGCTCTGCCAAAAAACTCATCTGTTCCTTCGACTAAAGCTTGTCCTCACATGGGAGCAGAGATGGAGTGTGACAGAGACGCTTGCACGTCAGACTGGTGCCATTGCAGGACCACCCAGTGTTTAACCCTCCTATTACTCTCCAGTTGGAAGAACTCTTTGTCCTTGACAGTGCAGTGCCAAAGGGCTGTGCGTCAGCAAAGGCTTCCCTGCCTTTCTTCCACAGTAGCAGGCTTAGCTAAAAATCTGTGTGTGCAAATAATGTCATTTAATATTTGCCACCACATTCTAATCCAGACATATTAGACTTGTTCAAAAACTGTACAATACATGTGTTTTTTCTCTCTGATAAAAATATCTTCATGATGTGCTTCACTGAAAAACAGATTTTCTGTCTTAACGTTTAGTATAGTAATAGACAGTGGATTCCTGGAGAACTTCTGACTATGCCAGCTGTCTTCCAAAATGCCAGGACTGTCGACTGCCAATTACCAAATGATGGTCAACAGTCTGATGTCATGGATGTGGTTGATGATGAACCCATTGCCATGTGGCAAATAAAGGTACTTACAGAAATTTCAAATATTCACTTCCGAGTAAGATGAAAAAATGTCACATAAATGTTACTCCTTTTTCAGTGGTACTAAAGGTGGAACTCAGCTTGCCTAACTTGGAGGTCTCAGTTTCATCACCTAAGCTGAAGTGTTGAGTGTCATTTGAGAGTGTTCTCCTTCAAGGGGACTGTAGATATGACCTAGGTCCTACAGAGACACTTGTTCTTCAAGAGTGGAAGTTACCCTAGAGCATTTCAAATAACATTGGGTACATTTATGGTAGAATTGAATTGAGCCCAGCCTATATGTACTAATCCCTGTGTGAGGCAGATATCTGAGCTCTCATAGAGATTGAGTCAGTAAGGTCAAGAGAGTGTATACACTATTCAACTTATACTATGTGGCTGGTCAAATATCTGCCTAGACTTATGGGCAGGTTTGATTAGATTTCTGATGACTGTTGTGAGAGTTTAAATACCTATATGTAGGTGTCTGTTAATAAGTGGAAGCTCATGTCAGCAGCCCACACTGATGATCTATTGATACCTGTATTGGTTAATCCATTTTTGCTGTACACCTTGCAGATTTCTAATGATGGATTCGTCTATAGCAACTCTAAAACAATGATATTATATGATGGAGCCTGTCAGACATGTGAATCACAAGAATCTGGGTTATGTACATTAAAGGTATGTGTTTCACTACTCTCCATTATGAATAAAATGAATCTTTTCAGGCAGGAAAAAAATGTAGAAAAATCAGCAGAATGTACCCCATTCTTCTTTCCAACAGGGATTTTCTATGCACAGAAATGATATGCACAGAAAGACAAGCTGAGATAAGGCAATTTTAAATTTAAAGAATCAAACCAAAAGCACTTCATATAATTACCAAATAAAACCAAACTTACTGTCAGTTGATTAGATTTAAAAACAAGCTTAGTTGTTTAATGGAAGTGCAGAATTATTAGATTTTATTTGATGCTATACGAATTCATAACCAATTTGATAACAAAAAATATTAATGAATCACATTCTTGTTTCTCTAAAAGGAGAAAACATGCAACATAGATGGACTCTGTTATGGTGAAGGAGACACAAATCCGACCAGCCCTTGCTTACTCTGCAGACCTGACATATCAAAGTTAACTTGGTCAGTTGTTGAAAGTAAGTTCTAAATAGTTCTTCTGTAATACCAAGAAGTTGAAAGTCTACCAAGCTTTTATATTTGTGGAAATAGTGATAGTTTAGCTTTAACTATTTACAAATAACTAATGAAAATTAACAACTTTCAGTTTAATTGGCACTTTGAAGTCTTTTGATATTTAGCAAGCTACATACATATATGTTTGTCTTCAACATATAGATATAAAAAGTATTTTAAAAAAAATTATTCTGATACCAAACAGGTGGAGATCACAAACTGAATCAAATGACGTCATCTTTATTAGCCCCCTAATATTTGGACATCATCTACATCAGTGGCGTAGATACAAAGCCTAAATACTTGAAAGTATATCTGAAGTTTTCATGCTTCAGTCCATTTAGAAACCACACTATGAAAAGAAGACCTAAGATTTTCCTTTTCCATAGCATAAAGTTATAGACTAGAAATTGTAGTTCTTTTGGCTCAGATTTTGTATTTTCCATTGGTGTTTATGTGTATGAATGTGCTGGCAAGACTCTGCCTTGAATGGAAATGGTCTTGTGTGAATGGGACTTCTGGTGCCTGTCTTGGTGAATCTTGTCCTAGTTCAAACTTGTACTGAAAGCCATTGTAGCTATACCTATTTCAAAAGAATGAAACCTGAAATAAAGGAATGAAATGAAACTCATCCAGCAATCAGGAAGACAATGGATTTCCATGTTATAGTCATATAGTTAAAATACAGTGGTTAAATTCCATAAATTCTTTTTTGTTGATGTTGTACAGATGCAGTGCATTACAAGCTCTTGCTTAGTAGAATTAATTTCTTGGTCATGTTGCTCTAGTTAAAATGAAAATATCAAGTGCTTTTTCTGTGCCATACAAATGGCATTAGAATTTAAGAGAAAAAATTGCATGTAACTTCCTTAATAGAAAGATATAGTCCTTTTAATTTTTTTAAGTATGTTGTAACTTTTGCTTAAAAGATGGAAACATCTCCTTTGTTACAGACAACCAACCTCCAGTCCTTGAAACTTCTCAGGTTATGCTACAGACTTTTTATGGAGAAGACTTTGTATATCAGTTTTTGGCTTCAGATCCAGAGGGCTCTGCTATTCATTTCACATTGGATTCTGGTCCAGAAGGTGCCAGTCTTTCCCCATCAGGTCTCCTTTTGTGGAAAGCTGTGTCAACGAATCTCCATAAATTAACATTTTCTTTGACAGATGATTGCAATGCAACAACTAAGGTAGAAATAGAGGTAATGAATATTACAGTAGAATGACACCTACTAGTAAGATGTTTAAGATATCTAATTACAGAACTCATCGCTAGTTCATTAAAAAAATAGAAAACTGTCTTATTGGGCATGTCTTTTAGGTCAGTGTAAAATCATGTGATTGCCTAAATAATGGCTCATGTGTGACAAACATTAATTTCCCACCTGGAAGTGGAAGATATCTTTGTGTGTGTGTGGCTGGATTTGAAGGTGATCTCTGTGAAGGGAATACTGATGACTGTAGACTTAACCAGTGTGGTGTTGGCAGATGTGTGGATGGAATAAACAGCTATTACTGTGAATGTCCACCTGAACTTCAAGGTAAATTACTGCTTTATTTACACACATTTATCACGTTTAGTGATAAATAGGAGTTTCTAATTTTATGTCTGCAATTTTATTTTTTAATTTTTGACCGTAAATAGCCTACTGTTAGATTATGAAGAAATTTTGTGGTCTGGTGATAAAAATGTATAGTATACTTCAAGATTTTTCTTGCATGAATACAATGGTTGTTTACTAAGAAAGCAAATTTCCATTGTTTTTCTTCACAAAGATAAACTCGGCAATATGGAGAAACATAGGAATGATGAGTTTGGTTACAGTGTGATTTCTCCTGCAGATAAACATGTAGTTCCCACAGCCCATCTTCTCCATATTCTGCAATAAGGAAGATACTTAATATAAGATGAAAAAATATGAATTGCAAACCTAGTCAGCTATTCTTATTAGATGTGCTGAAACGATACATGCTTTTTTCTCTATTTCAGCACTTGCATACATTGTACTTTTATAAATATGCCATCAAAGTCAAGTGACATAATAATATGGAAAAAATTGAATCTGTATTTTAATGCAGGTGAACATTGTCAAGAGGATGTAGATGAATGTGCATCCAGTCCTTGCTTCCCTGGAGTATTTTGCTTCAATACTTTTGGTTCTTACCATTGTGGTCCATGCCCAAATAATCTACAAGGAGATGGGAAGTCATGTTATGGTAAAATTACTTGTTTTTTAGAAGAGTAGTATTATATTACTGTCATTCAGATAAGATATCTTTGATTATGCTTCATGTTTCTAACAGTAACTTAGAACTCTTTTCAGCAATCAGCAAAACAGGGCTGTGTCTCTGGTAATGGCAATGTACTGGGTTGCATAGCTATAAGAAACTTTTTATAGTGACAAGAAAAAAAACAGATACAAACCATCAAAATTCTTTTATATCAAAGTAGAATACAGTGAAATTTTGGGGTTTTTTCCTTCATTATTTTCATAATATGAGAAATTATTGACAAAATATTTTTCTATTAGATTGATTAGCACAGAACTATTTACCCAAATCAAGGCATTTGCCAACTAAGGTGCCCAAACATTTATTTACAATGCAATTACTGAATAACTTGTATTTTTAAAATACTCTGTTAAAAACTTTTGAGAAACATTTTTTACTTTCTATCTGCTTTCTGAATTTTGAGTTGTTTCTATCTATTAAAACTTTAACTGTTTTGATTTATTTAAAGTTGAAACAAATGCAGCTACATCTGTTCACTATTAATGTGCCTTCACACATATTTTTTAGAAAGCTCTGAAGACCCTGATGTTGAAAGGCAGGATTCCACAGGAGAAATTGGAGGGAATAAAGGTGATTTTTTTCATAAAGGGAATTGAATTTCTGATTCACATATTGATAACAATAGAGTTGTCAAACAAAGGTCCTAGTCAGTTTTATGTTAGTTAGTTTAATTTTTCAGTTTGACACAATTTAATTCATTACTGGGGTTGTATTCTGATGTGAAAAATGAGACCGAAATGTCAATATCAACAAATCCCTTAGGTCAGTCAAGTCATTTTATTAAGAGTATGATGTATGACACTCTTACAGTTGCCTTTTGTTTTAGTGACTAACTACTGACATAGAATAGGTAACATGGGGATAGGAACATCTGTTATATGAGATAAGCAAAAGTTTATGGCATTATGTTGAATGCCATTTTTCTGCTTTAATCAGAGGAAAGGTGAAAGATGTGGCAAGTGACTGTCTTTATTCCAAAACTCGCTGTTGCTGGCATTTCCAGGTCTGTGCCTGCTGGGGCTTTCTTTGCAGGAAATTCTCATGTGTCTTTTCCCTTTATCTCTGAATTGTTGTTGAGGGAGAAGGAAGATACTCTCTCACTCCACTGCCAGTGCTGGATAACTCTTCCTCAGCTGCAAAATAGTTTGCTTTTCAGCAATGGTAGACAGCACTCTAATACAATTCAGTAAAGCTTAACCTTTTCTGGACCATTTTCTAGTACTGTTATAAATGGGTGGGGGTTTCATTCTTCCTCTACCCCATAATGCGAAAAGACCACATATGGCATTCTACCAGTCTCAGATTACAGTGCCTTACTCCTTTCCACAGACTTCCAACTTTTCCTGGGCAGATTATGAACAACTTTTCATTCATTTTGCACTCCTTTCAATGAGGAAGCTGAGTCAGTCTCTGTTGCTCAGAAAACATAGGCAAAATGCACTAAAAAAACCCATGCAGAAACTTTAAGAAAGTTGCTTAAAAAGTTTGAGGAGTAAAAGACGGTAGTAATACTTTTGCAACAAGGTGGTGGATTATTCACCAAGAATATTGTCCATGGTGCATCAGTAAGATAAATCATCTGTATACTTGTGCTTAAATCTTTGCTTCTGGACTCCCAGCTTACTACTAGCACTCAGAAGGAAAAGAGTCTGTCAGTGTTCACATACTTTCCCCCCCTTTCTTTCTAACATGCTGCAGGGTTTCAACAGTCGTCCTTTGAGAAGGTTTTGAGCATCTCAAGCTACAATCCCAGTTCTACAGATGTCCCAAAAAGGTTTATTTCTACAGAAGTGGTCAGTAGCAGCACACCACCAGCCTCTACAGTAAAAACAATCACTGTCTGGAAGTCACTTGATTCTCAGAGAAGTGCTTCTTTACAACCTGCTGTTACTGGAAACATTGCTCACACTCTCATCAGTGGTCACCTTGCTGACATGGAAGTGGGTTCTTCAGTACATGCTGTGATGACTGCATCTTCAGAAAGCCATGCTGTATCATCTGAGAAGAAAGCAAGGGAACGAGTTGAGGCCTACAGCTATTTCGAGAGTAGCAGAAAGACTTCTCCTAGCAGCAGAGCAAATATAAGCAAAGAACTTTCTTTGCCAAGCAAAGCATTCAAAGGTGGCAGTGCTCAGAGAGTTCTGCACCTGTTAGCCAAGCATACAGCAAGTAATTTACCTTTTGCCCTTGTTGAAGATACTGTCCTACCAGAAATGCTTCCTGAAGAATTGAGTGAAGCAGTGATTCCTAAGGCAATAAGCTGTACTGATTTACCCTGTTTTCCTGGTGTACGCTGTGAGCCAAATCAGGATGGAAGCATTAAGTGTGGTCATTGTCCTTACGGTTATTATGGAGATGGCTTCACTTGCAGAGGTACTACAAATAACTGAACTTAAATGCCTTGAAGAGAAGAATCTTGAGATGTCTTTGTAATTTGAAAGTACATTGTTACTGTATAATCATTGAAAAGCACAGTGTATTGAATTTTCTTACTTTCATTATTAATATTGGCATAGCCTACAGGCTTTTTGTTGTATGGATGCACTTAAAAATATT
>NW_020955228.1:195774-198327 GCF_003031625.1 Empidonax traillii | reverse complement strand
TACAAATAACTGAACTTAAATGCCTTGAAGAGAAGAATCTTGAGATGTCTTTGTAATTTGAAAGTACATTGTTACTGTATAATCATTGAAAAGCACAGTGTATTGAATTTTCTTACTTTCATTATTAATATTGGCATAGCCTACAGGCTTTTTGTTGTATGGATGCACTTAAAAATATTTTTCTGATGTTTATTAAACTCCATTTTATAGGCAGTGACATAATGGATTCTCTGTGATCTGTGTATTACGTTAGGCAAAACACAGTTGTGTGATATGCCACTTTTATTTTCCTTATTTCTTTCTTTGTTTTCTTCATTGCCTTTCAGCAAGATGTAGACAAACATGTGGCAAAAATATGGAGTGTGTGGCACCCAATATTTGTAAATGCAAGCCTGGTTATGCTGGTTATAACTGTCAGACTGGTGAGTATGGCATTTTGATTTTGCCTATGGTAACTCCTATGCACAAATTAATGATTTGGAGAGTGATATTGATTTTTTTGCACAGCCCTGTGCAGACCTGATTGCAAAAACCATGGGAAGTGCATTAAGCCAAATGTCTGTGAATGTCTACCAGGATACAGTGGCTCCACTTGTGAGGAAGGTAAGTAGAATATTTTTTACTTTTGAATACATAAATACCCAAAGGGTGCTGTGAACAGCTTCCATGACTGTTCGTTCTGACAGCAAAAAGATGTGCTCGTTTTAGTTTTACTTTAACAAACTCTTAATTAACACATTAGTGTATATCTTAATTTTCTTGATATACACTGTAAATGTTGCTTGTGATTGGATATTCACAAATTTAGCTTTCACAGTAAGTAGAGGATTTCACCGGTGAATGTAATTGCCTCTAAGCTAAACGTTCTGAAGAGTGGGAAGTACTCTCTGGAAATTGTGTTAGGTTTCTTTTTTTCAGAGTGGCCACCACTGTGTATTGTTGGAATGAAATTCTTCTCATTATTTTTGTCAAAAGGCATGGCATATGTCTCCTCATTTTATTTCCAGTTCTTTGCTCAGTGTCAGTTATTAACATTTCCTTTTTATAAAGCATGACCAATCCAAGCATCTTTGTGCAGCTGATTTCTTGAACAACATAATTCTGTATCTGCAGCACATTGTAAACCACCCTGTCAAAACGGAGGCACGTGTTTGGCCAGAAATCTCTGCACCTGCCCATATGGTTTTGTGGGACCAAGATGTAATACAAGTAAGCAAAAGAGCAAAATACAGAACGTTTACTTCTGTTCTTCAGGAGCAAGAAAGCAAATTATGGTTTAAATTTTTGATGCGCTCTGTCTAATGCTAGCAAATGACATAATACCTCTGCCTCTTTGAAGGAGCCCATACTTGGGCTTTTTCAACATTAGATAATATTTGCACATAACTTTGAAAACATAATGGACTATAAAGGTTTGCCTAGATTTCATACTGGTAATTTGTATTGTTCAGAGAGTCCAAATTTAGACATGCTATTTATATATCATTCACTTGAATGTACTACTTAAATGTCTTTACCTGTTAGTCTCGTGTCACTATGAGTGCTTGCTGAAGTGATGGAAGACATTCGACTGAACTTCCTTGGAGTCCATCAAACCCATCAACATGATCCACTACTTGCCTCTTAGTATAACATTTTCCATTTGTTTTAGAATATTTTTGAATTTTTCTAGATTTTTACTGAACATAACTAAATCATGCATAATTGCATGGAAAGACATTTTATTTACTTTGTTGTCTGGTGCTAGCTGTAATGGGTTTAAGACTCGATTAATCTGTTCAGCAATTCCTCTTCAGCTAGTGGTATGTTATTTCCAGTGCTGATATTTGGGAAAGAACTGAAAAATTTATCAAGCATAATTTGTAACATATCTCTTTCTCTCCCCTCACCCCCATCTCCTCCCCCGCCTTCTCCTTTGTTTTTGCCCAACTTTTTGGATGCTAGTGGTTTGCAACAGACATTGTGAAAATGGTGGTGAATGTCTCACTCCAGACATGTGCCAGTGTAAACCTGGGTGGTACGGACCTACATGCAGTACAGGTAACACTCCTGCAACTTTCACCCTCCTGATAGAGTGTCCTCCCATAGGACCTCCCATAGTTTGAGACCTGGAACTGTGTGGCTCAGGGACCAGTGATGAGCAGCTGCTTACTGCAGCAGAGCCCCAGCGCTCCTTCGTGTCTCTGCATGTAGTTTTGCTGCCAGCACCTCTCAGAAGTCTTATACTGATCCTTTAATTTTGGTGAAGATTCTGTGGGAGTGGTGTTACCTGCAGTTATCTTAGGTGTTTAGTTCCTGTCCTTGCAACACACACACATTTTTTTATATACTTTATTTGGATGTCATGCTTCCCACTCTTCCTGGTCCTATTTCTGCAGCAAGGTGTGATCCTGTGTGTCTCAATGGTGGTTCCTGTACTAAGCCAGATGTTTGCCTCTGTCCACATGGATTCTTTGGTGCCCAGTGTCAGAATGGTAATATTTTTTTTTTCTTGCCCTCACCCCTCAGCTGCCATTATGGGACAACATGTGAGACAACATTAAAACACAAAAT
>NW_020955228.1:66358-195274 GCF_003031625.1 Empidonax traillii | reverse complement strand
GCAGCAAGGTGTGATCCTGTGTGTCTCAATGGTGGTTCCTGTACTAAGCCAGATGTTTGCCTCTGTCCACATGGATTCTTTGGTGCCCAGTGTCAGAATGGTAATATTTTTTTTTTCTTGCCCTCACCCCTCAGCTGCCATTATGGGACAACATGTGAGACAACATTAAAACACAAAATTAACAATCAAGTCATGTGCCTGAGACGTGGTGCAAAACAGATATTATTATTTATTTTTAATAAATATTATTAAAATATTTATAAAATATTTTAAAATAAATATTTTTAATTAATTATTAGTCAATAAAAATTATTAAATTAATAATATGTTATTATTATTTTTTAGATTTTATGACTGATTCAATGAGTGTCCAAGGAGAAGGACGACTCAAAATTTGTCTTGTCTTCCACTCAATATTTGAGCAGCAGTCAATTAGTTCTAATTGGTGGAATGTATATTTGGTGTAGCTTAGTTACTCATGTACACATACAGTTGTCAGTCTTGACCCCTTTTTATCTGATTTTGCCTTTACTATTGATGTTGGCACCAAACCACATTAATATGATTTTCACAATACTGGCCTGATAGTGCTGAGCATCTATACAAGATGTCAGGATCTTAGTGTTTCTCTGTTGTTTCATAGAAGTATATCACTGAGTCAAACAAAATGCAAACTACAGCCTTTTCCTCCTGTTTCTGTTTTTTAGCTATTTGCAGCCCGCCTTGTAAGAATGGTGGTCATTGCATGAGGAATAATGTCTGTACTTGTCCTGATGGGTACACAGGTGGAAGATGTGAAAAAAGTAAGCCAGTGTTAAAATCCTTCCAGGATCCAAAAATAACCAATAAATTATTCTGTAATCAGTTAAATGTATTAAATAGCACATGTTTTTGATTTTAAGGCATCTGTGAGCCAAGGTGTATGAATGGAGGAAGATGTGTCGGCCCAAACATTTGCTCTTGTCCTTCAGGATGGAGAGGAAAAAGATGTGACACTCGTAAGTCCTTTGTAGTTAACAGGAGAACCATACCTTAAAAGTAATATATGATTTAAGGTAACTCTGTCCACACAAGTAATAGGAAGTTAGTGAATATACACACATTGAAAAAATAGTAGTCTGTAGCTTGGAAGCAAAATTTAGTATGGAGAACTAATACCATCCAGTTCTTAGGCTAAATCATGAGACCAAAATATCTTTTAAATTCTTGTATAGCAAATATTATCTTTCTTAATTCTTGTCTAAATAAGAAACATCTGTATTTCTGCAAGGAGCTGAGTTCAATAAAGTGAAAGAAATCCAATTTGTGCCGTAGGAAATAAAAACAGATAGAAAAAGTTCAGTGAAAGATGGGAAAACTGTGGAAACAGTGTGAAGCAATTGAAATAGAAGATGCAATGAGCACAAGCTCTTTAGGACAGGCAGAAATAGGACTGTGATGGTAGAACATCTGTGGGTCGCATTGTATCTTAATGAAGATACTGATGGTGCATAAAGAAAATCTGTCAGCATGGATAAAAGCACAATCTGCATGAAAATCAGCACAGGGATGGGTGGTAGAAATCCCATAGCTAAAGTGATAGTGTCTGTCATAGTACTCACCCGAGGCTCAGGAACTGATGTGGGCAATGAGCTCTCTAATGGCACAGAGGAAAAACAATTTTCCCTGTATTACTTTCTGTAAAGGTTTTTTTTTGTTGAAAAAAACATTACCAGTATTAACAGGGATGAGATATTCTTGGACACTGTGGAAGAGAGATTTGATTATCGAATAGGCATCTAATGAATGGAAATAATAGTGGGTTAGATTATGGTTTAATAAGCATGGACAAATGTGCAGAAAAATGGGCCACAGAAAATAACTTTGGATCAAATGTTCATGAGTTGATTCACCATGTGTTCAGTTGCATGACAGACAAAAGATCTCTCACCAAGTTGTGGGGTTTAGAAAGGTAAATTTGGAAAAAACCAAAGCTATTTAGCGTACTTCAGGCTTTTGTAGCAACCTGTGATGCTGCAGAACATCTTGGCCATAGGGCTTTTTGTTTCCAGTTGCCTCTCTTCTTTAATATCCTGTTGATCTTAGATAGATATTTCAGTGAAGATGATGTGACCCTTGTGTATGAAAAGCACTCAACCTCTCATGGACATCCTGAAATCTGAGTCATAAGTCAAAGTAATCACTTGGAATTTAACCAAACTTTGTGATGATGTTTGTGCAGCGATCTGTCTTCAGGAATGTAAGAATGGTGGGGAGTGTATTGGACCGAGTACATGTCATTGTCCTCCACAGTGGGAAGGAATCCAATGTCAAACACATAAGAATGATGTGATCTGAAACCTCTTGCTTCAGCACAGTTCAGACTGCACAATACAGACATATGCAGAGCCTTGAAGTCCTATACCTTGGTTGTATTTTACCCTAATCTGTGTCAAAGGCAGGATAAAGAACAGAGATTCCTCTGCCTGTTCTGAAGCCCTCCAGGATATGATGGCAGTGTGGGACCATGGCAGCATGTGTTGGCTTGCTCTAGTACTGTACACTGCTGTACCAGCTCTGAGAGGCCATTGCAATAGCTTGAAATAGTAAGATGCATTAAAAAACACCTTACTCGTGTTCCTTACTCAGTCTCATTCATACCCTTGGCATGTTCTCATGTTAAATCTGCATCAAAGCATGAAGGGGAGGGGATGGGCATAAGAACTTTGTTGGTTCCACATGACCTTTAAGTCTCCTTATGCTGAGGGGTGTTTCCTTGAGAAAATACTGACTGAGTTCTTGGCTCCTATAAGCAAACAGAGTAAGTGTATAGAAATAGTAGCCACTTTTCCTCCACCAAGGTGTTTCGATGAATAAAGCCACATATCTCTTGTTTTAGCTGTGTGCATCCAGAAGTGTCTGTTCGGAGGCAAGTGTGTGTTGCCCAATGTATGCTCTTGTCGTCCAGGTTATACTGGAGTCATCTGTGGGAAGAAAATTCAGGTACATGTGAAGTCAAGATGCCATCACAGATACAGTGATTTGGGAGTCATTATCTAGCACACTCTTGTCCAATGAAGCAGCACAATAAACACCAAATGTGTATTTCGTCTGATTTCTCCCTTTCGGTCTTCAGTGAGGGCAAGCTAATGAAATCGCTATGAGCTATTCCAGAAAATTTTAGGCTTTAATATTAAAAAAATTGTTCCTAACACCTAATGTACATTTCCTTCAAATTAAGCTGATTATCTCTTGTCATGCAGCAGGGATTGGTAACTATCCTCTTCACAACCCCTATTGTCTCTTCCAGCATCTGGCCCCATTTTAGGGAGAAGTGTCCCACTGCTGGCTTTCTTAGCTTGTGTCAAGTCAAGCTCTGATCTTTTCCCAGCTAACTGCATTGCCACTCAGTTCATCCCTGTTTTATACAAATGTTCCTTATACCCAAGTGTAACTTGAGAATTTACTTTTTTGCATCATAGGGTATGATGACAATATCCCATTTTGTCACCCAATTTTCTGTTGGATTCCCTTGCTTGAGTTCTGACAGTCACTCACTGAAGTAATTTAATGAAACATTTCCTCACAAGTAACTTCTTTGTGACATGTGAAGTAAAAGTAGGCTCTTCTTCTTTTCTGGTGCCAGCAGAATTGAGAGATGGGACAGATGTGTTTCAGAAATTGAAGGAGAGAAATGCTCATATGTATTTTGAAAATATAAAACTACACATCCTATGACAATAAAAGACTATTTTTTGCAATATGGGTTTCCAAAATGGGACCTAAAGAGAGGAATATTTTGATTTAAATGTTTACATAAATATGACTGCAAAGCATTAATATATTTTAATCTAGGAAATATATATTGCTGATCAGTCAGACAGTGTGGTATTATCAAAATGGCACATTTTCTTTAAGAAACAAAAGAGCTATGGGCACAAGTTTAACTTACATTGTGATTGTGTATCAGGAAAGCAGAAACTCATTGATAACTTTATCGTAAACACAGGCTGCATCATTAAAGTCTGGTTTTAATTTATTTTTCTCTCTCTCCAAGGTACAAAGGCATCATGACTGAAGAAGTGTATCAATTAAATTGTAATGCTTCGTGGATGTATGAGACTTGAAAAAAAAAAGGCAATTACAGAGTTTATTTAAATGAAAGGAATATTCAGAAGCGTTATTTTAAAAGATTTGTATTAGTCACAAATATTCAAAACAACAATCTTGTAGTCATTAAAGCATATGTATATTTATATAATTTTTTGCTACCTCATGCACAAACCCCACAGCCTCTGATGTCTTCACTGGACTTACGGATCTGATGACTGATGCAAACACAAAATTCTGCAGTTTGTTGATGCAGTCAGCTGGACTATGAGATTCCCTTTGTGGGGATAAGACTGTAACAGCTGCTGAGTGTTTCCAGCAAGGAAGGCAGCACTGCAGCACTTCCTGAATGGTACCTTCTGTTTTTAAACACTGTTTACATTACGTATTACTTGGCTGCAGACAGAAGAAAAAGCAGAACTATGTTTTTCTTCTCTTGTATTTGCATCATTCTTGGTATAATGACAAGCCAGTAGGGAGGAAGGAGGGGGAACCTGAACTGAGGCTGGGCTACTAGCAGTGGAGGCTTCCTTCCTGTCTTGTTAACAGTCAACCAGATGCAGAACGGCTCTTATTTTATCTATGACAAGCCTTTGTAGCCAGAAGCCAGATACCAGCTCTTCTGTTTTGACTTCCTTACTTACACTTATAAATTTGAGTACCCAGCTACTGAATTATTGCTGTGTCTGTAAGACTTTAGGCCCCTCCTTTGAGATAGCATTCAGTAATACAAGGAAATTTTGTACCCAGGTCTCTAGGAGAAATTTGACAATGCTTTTAGCAATGCTGATTCTTAAAATGGGAACTAATAAGCAGAGAAATTTGTTGTATATATGCCATTTGTACACATCATGTCAGAAAGTATTTGTAAGGGCTTCTTAGAGGATTTCTTTCCATAACCTATTGATTCAATGAACTGTTAGTACCAGCTGCCAGGTAGTTTTTGAACAAATAAAATTCCATTTTTTCCTAAATTTCCTACAGAAGGCTGCTACCTTCTCCTAGAGCTGTTAAAGACATTTCAGTTCCCACCACAACAAACTTGAGTTCTAGTAAAAGACACAAACACCCATTTACTTAAGCCATTCAGATTTACTGTTTTATTTTGTTTATTTTAGACCAAAATTAAACATGACTTTCTGTTCTTCTGAGCAATATTTAGTTTACATGTTCTAATTCTGAGCAGGAAGAAAATAAGAGCTCATTTTGCCATTTACTGCCACTCTGGGATGCTGATTGCCAAATCACAGCTTTTAGCAGCTCTGTGCCTAGATTTCTCCTCACCTTTTGATAGTCCTCTTAAGTCATTTTGCAAAGTAAGCTGGCAGTTTGAGAACTCAGCATCATTCCAGAATTATACCTGATGGATTTCCAAGTGCCTGAGTCGTGTATTTAAAAAATATTTTCAGTTTCCCACTTGCATTTTAAATGTCAGTGTTTCCATAGTTTCTTTCACTCAAGTATGCCAGTGGCTGATAGCTTGTTAATCTGAGAACTATTCTGTTATTTAAAAACTTTCTCACATCTCACAAAAGATCTCGATGAACAAATTCTGAGTAGCTCTTGGAACTGATGCCTCAGGATGATGCTCTGAATACACAAGGTTCTGAAAATGTTTTTAAAGTGCAAACACCTCAGTATCACAAAATCTCATATTGTAATCACCCCTGTTCCACATGTCAGTTACAGAGGTACTGTGCTAAAGAGAAAGAACATCTGCCTGGAACACTGCTAATAGTATTTTGGTTAATGAGTTTCTGCAGCCCTCTGTTCACAAAACTTAATATGTATATATGCATTTCTAGGATTTCAGGCTGAATAAAAGGGTTTTTAATCATCACTTTTAGTATTTTCCGTTTATTTTCAATGGTTCTAAAGGCAGAAATTATTTTTGTTTACATTTTCCAAACACAAGCTGTGTGAACAAAAGCATATCCAGAATTTTGCTGTAGTAGCTTAAAATGCTCAGTGCTAAGCTGTGCTATTTTCCAGCAAACACATGGTGCAGAAAAATTACTAGTACATGCAAGAGGCCAGACAGCTACTTCAAAACTGTCCAGTAATTATGTGATTAGTTGAAACTATTTTGTTACTAGATTGTCCATCATACACAAGAAACAGAATTCACTGTAATTAGAAAGCACATTGCAACAACGCAGCAAAATTGCTAAGTGTAGCAAGAAGAGGCAGAAGCATAGCGAGTGCTTGTGTACTGAGGTTAACAAAACTGTTCCAAACTTGCAATCTGAAATTAAGCCCCAAAGATTTAGGGGATTTGGGACGGGGAGAGAAGGGTTGCACAGTGCTGGAGTTGACACAGTTCCTGTCTGACAGAACAAATGGCCACTTGTGCCAAACTGAAGATCTTGCAGTGACCCTCAGCACACTATGCAGAACACAGGCATCTTCACTGAATTTTCTTGCATGATTTCTTTAGACACTGAAGAGTGCTGTAAGTACCTATGTACATCATCCATTTATTACCAGGTTGTACAACAGTTGCTCTTCAGGCCAAGTGCAGATTGACTTTTGTCCCTGATCTTAAAAAGATCTTTAAAATGCAGTACAATTAATGATTTCTGAAGGAAGGACTCGTATCACAGGAGATACCACAGCCAGCCGTGTTGGCTGTGATTTAAAAATAAAACCACAAGTGGGCCCCATGAGAAAGGCTCTTTCTTTTTACAAAAGTTAATTACATATTCTCAGGGCTGTGAAGAGAAGCAAGTTAACATTTCCATTTACAAAAAACAAACTTATAAAGAGGAATCAGCACAAAAGTAAAATAGGTATAAAAACTGAAGCTACTTGAGAAATTGGTTACATCGACTTCATTACTTGTCCAAATGGGAAGTTACATAGTTTAATTCTCAATAAAATGTAACATCTGGGTAGATATACAAAACCAAACATAGAGGTTAGAAAGTGTTACTAATGACTAAAGATGTTTATGCTGTTTCTGTCACATAAAGGTGTCACATGGTGGTGTTGGGTCATTTTATCCAACTTCCGCCCACAGCTCTGTTTAGCCAGTAAATGATATTTTATAGATAAACTACTTAAATCAATTCTTGTAACAAGCACTTATTATTAAATGAGAAAATATAAATGGTCAAATGTGAGTGCAGGTAAATTAGAAAGAAGAAACACTTTTCACATTTCCATGCACACTCTAAAAAGACAGAGTGTGAGAAATGCAACCAGTGCAATATCCCTACAGTTTTTCCAGTTGTTTATAGTGAAAACCAGAGCATCCTACTAACTACAGTTACAATTAACAAGTAAGAGAGCTAATATGTTCTGTATTGTTTTTCTTTGAGCTGCATGCATGACTCACTTCCCACAAAAAGACACATCCGTTTCCAAAAACTACATTCTGTAACTTGTACATTCAATCCTCCAGCAAGAGGAAAACAAACAAAAGACAAGAATTACTGGCAATTCTTTTAGTAAATATATGTGGAATGTGGAAATAATGTGGGGACCTGGACTTTCACTATTAATCTCACTTAAAATTTAATTGAATTATAAAAATAAATCATACTTCTTAACAGAATAAACAAAGAAAGACCCATGAAAAACCCTGTAGCCAGTAGATGGTGCTACATTCAAGCACTATTTCTAAAATATGACATTGCTTTCTGTGCGCTGTCAAACTACTGCTTACTTATTTATGTCATTTCTAAAGAAGAAATTAATTAAATCAGCATTTATTTTGGCCTGCTCAGAAACACCAATTACACATCTCACTGACTGCTCATTTTACTCCTAATAATGTCAAGATCTCTTCCAGCTTCTAGTCACCATTATTGCCAGTTTTGTATGTACAACTAGAAGTCAGTCTTTTGGGAATAATACTGAGGCAGGCCACTTTGTATTTACATAGTCCTGCTCATTTACTCTGAATCTTTGGTCTGATGTAAGTAATTTTTTCCACTTCACCCCCCCTGCAACCAGTATGCCACCTAAGGTATTCAACTCCTGAATTTCTGAATTATGGCATGATTATTATAATGAACTCTGACATTAAATTTCATCATCACCAAATCAAGCCTACTTCAGAACCACTGATGAAATCATCTTGTTTCACGCATGAAAATAACTTTTTTTACTAGCAGGTGTGAAATAGCCAGTGTATCACAGTAAAAGCAGCACATAAAACATGCACTCCTCTTATGTGGTACTCTGTCTCTGGGAACAAATCCTGCACAACATGCCTGTAGCATGTTTTGTCTGAACTAAATGCAACAGCCTCCAAAGCAAGGGCAGAGGAAAGCTCAACTGTGCCACACAGCAATTGCTCGTAACAAGAAATCAAGAGTGTCATGAACTACACTCTTGCGTTTCATTTGCTCCCTGCATACTTGGGTTCTCTCTTTTAGTGAAGGCTGGTAACTGAGAACACCCCATTACCCTTGCCTTTTTGCTCAGTGGCTTGTAATCCCTGGAGAAACATGCCCATAATAAGTCACTCTGCCCATGAGATCTACTGCACGTTCTGGTGAGAGAGTTTATACATAAATTAATACGTTATTCCAGCAAACGGACTAAAGTAATGCATTACTAAAATTCTCCCACCAAAAATTCCAGTTTCACCCAGAAGACAATAAAAACCAATCTATCTCAATAAAAATAATTGGTCTGAGCATCATTCAGAAAGTTGACTGATTCAACTCACGGGTTTCGGCAAAACCTTCCTCAACTGCAGCATTCAAGTAACAGCACAAGTGAGACATGGAACAATGGACATAGGAGTCTCAGCCCAACATGCAGCCTGATCAAAAGGCTGCAAAATCTAAATAAGGCCACACGGGAATACCTCCAGAAGGGAGGCCTCAACATGTTCCACACAGGTGATTTGTGACAGGCACGGCTTTTCCTCCCTGGCAGTCTGTAGCCTCCTGATGTCCTATAACAACACAGTCTTGAATGGAAAAGAATTATCAATGTCTCCAGAAAAAAAACACATTTCCCTATCTCACTGGGTTAAGGAGAAGAAATAATTGGAAGTTGAGAGATGATCAGATAATATGACTGTAGAAGTGGTCAAGATAAGGACTCTTTTAGAGTATCAGTATGGATTAAGCTTTTAGAAAGTAACAGCAGAATTGTTTCAATGAGTATTGTGTTTCTTTGGTTTTAGTGTAGGGTTTTTTTTAAATACTGCTTAACTGATCAAGATCCAGATCTGACTGGGGGGAGGGTCAGGAAGCAGACATAAAGTGATAGCCAGGATTTAAATAAGATGCTTTGCAGAGTGGTAATGTTCCAAAAAGATGCAAACTGCAAATTTTGTCTTGCAACTGTTTAATCTCATTGAAGTGAAATTATCATTGAACTAACATCCACTGCTGATGATCTGAGCTGAGGGCTTTTTGTTTCATTTGCTTTTTAAAACACACGTAAATAATAGAACACAATAATTCTAATCAAAGGGGGAAAAATCAAAAACTAGAGAAGAGACCTATTCTGAAGTACTTGATTTGAAGAACAAATTTTATTTCAAGGTTAGCTGTATCAACCAAGACATAACACTTCTGCTTATTAAGAAAAAATGAGAACAGAAGAAAATGTACCATACACTACACACAGTTGAATACTTAGAACAACTTAGTTACAATCAGCAATACTTTCATATAGAAAAGCATTTACTTAATATAGTGAGGACAAAAAGCTATTTGAAATTAGTTAGTTACCATGTTTATTTTAAGGTCCCCCACTTCTGCAGACTTCATCTCTGGATAGTTACGTAAAAAAAAAAAAAAAAAAAAAAAAGAAGGAAGAAAAACCAACAAAGCAGTTTATCTTTGCTGAAGTTGCTTCATTCCTTCCTTTTCTTTGTGCACTGCAGACCAGAGTATGGCAGTCGACATCTGCACACGTTTGGAGCTATGCACTTCCCTCCATGTTGACAGGGTAGTTTACATACAGCTGAAATGAGACACCAGATACACAGTATGTCTTCAGCACAATACAGGATTATTTTTCTTCTCGCTGTGGTAGCAGAATTGTTCCCTGGTGACTGCACGGGGACAGTATAAATAACAGCATAATGGAAGAACTGAAAAGCAATGCCTCTCAATTTATGGCATTGTGGCCTTCACTGGAATACAGGCACAGTATGTCTAGTCTTATTCATGCTCCATTTCCCTTTTAAAATACTATAATTTCTGTTCTTTAAGGCACAGGCTGTTTTTGAGATGGATGCTTCCATGAAAGTGAGAGAACCATAAAAATTCCTGCTGAAAATTTAAGTGAGTTCTTGGATCCACATCCATAAGAAAAACAGGCATCACTTTCTGTTCCACCATAGGAAGGGCAGGAAAGGGCTGAGCTTCAGCTGTCCCCTAGCTACACATCAATTCAGTTAACAAGCCAGGGGCTGCAATTTGCTTATGAGCATCTGCACCAACAAAAGTCAAACTTGATGCAGATCTACTTAGTTTAGGAACAGTGATTTTGACATGAAGAACCTGATCACTTCTACCACTATTGCAGCTGCAGGGAATGGAGCTAAGCATTTTGCAAGTTCTTTGCATCTCCCACAGCTGGCTTTTAATATCACCCTCTATTTTAAGACGCTGACAAATACAAAGGATAAGGATTTGCATGGTCAAAGCATTATTTGTTAATGTTTGCTTGAATATATATATATTGCAGAAGAACTAACACTAGCCGATTTAGGATTCCTACAGCCACACAAAAAATTCAAGTGCAGAGGACTTAATCCAGAGACCTTGCATCCACGATATCCAGTTTAAAAGCTTTTAACATCAGGGCAGTGCTGCTACAAGCATACAAGGCCCAAGAAGGGTTGATTAAAGACTTTCTATTAATTTGCTTTTGTGAATCAAAATTTGTAAAAATACCAGTGTTTGTTCAGCAAGAGTGTCAGTACTAATACTGACTACAGGCAGCTTTCTCTTACTCAGAATTCTAAGAGCACCTGGAATTGGTTCTGCCAACTTACCCTCAAAGTCAGAATTAAGTTTCAGTTTTGAATGTCCATAAAATTTAATGAAGTTCTAACCTACACCAGTAGCAATAATATTTCTATAATGGCCATTTTCAGTTCTTTATTGTAGGGTCTCGGCTTATAAAAAATATTTCAGAAATACTGACAAGACATACCAAGAAATTTATTTGGTGGCAACCAAAATCTGAATCTCGGTCAAAGTGGAAAAATTCTGTGGTTTTGACCAAATTAAAAAACTGTCTACTCCTTATGCATACTTGTAAGAGCCCCAGTATGCAGAAGCAGCTCTCAGTTACTATATTAAGATACTTCCCTAGAAGTTTTGTTAGGCACTGAGGATTTGAACACTATATTGGTAAATCAAATAAGCAGAGGAAAGGATAAACGAAAAATGTCAGAAGTCATTTACCTAAGTGACATGCTCCACCGACCCATCCAGCTGGACAGCTACAAATCCCAGGAGCCACACAAGCTCCATTATTACGACAACCTTGAGGACAAATTGCTAGAAGAAAAAGGATGGATAAGTCAGCAGGATTTACAAAACTGATATAGAAGGATCCTGACAGAATGAAAGATTCAGGATGATACAAATCAAAATAGCAAAACACATTTTCTTCCAGGCCAGATACTCAGCTGGTATAACTCCAAAGGCATTTCCAGGATCATGAAAATGGGAAAAAAAGTACTTACTTATTGTGCTACAATTTTTGGTTTAAATCTTAACAGATGTACACCTGATAAAAATAACTTTACCCGATTTTATCTGGTATGTACCATTAATGTATGTCACTCATTTGTGTAGTAGTGCAATGACATTTCCATAGTTATTAGTCTCTTAATACTTTTAAAATGGTTTTGTTACTGCAGTTCTATTTTTAATCAATTCATGAGCGCAGATACCCACCTTCTTGGCATCTTGATCCTGTCCAGCCAGAAGCACAAAGGCACTTCACAACTCCATTCACAGAGACACATTCCCCACCATTCTGACAGCCTCCTTCACAGCTTACTGCAGAAGACAGCATAAGCCGTGCATTTCAGAAGCAGCACAGGACTTCAAACAATTATCTTTAAACAGGTGGTCTAGCATCAACTACTTGTTTTATCACATCTGCAGTGACTTTTCAGAGCAAGGCACAGTTCTCTAAGGGATGAGTGAGGATGACAGAATCACAACTGCAAATGTCACCTCAGAAAGCAGTTAAAATTAGGCATATGCTTAAAAGCTTATTGAGCATTTAGCCTGAGAGTATTATTGCTGTGGCACAGCTCCTCCCCTCCCCAGCTGTGAGCCAACTGCTCATCAGCTACAACACTGTTCATCAGCTACACCACAGGAACTACTGACATGCATATTCATATCAAACTTGCCAAATCACAGCTGCTAAGCCAAGAACATGTGGTCAAGGATGTACATATTTCCTTACCTGACAGGACCTACATGTAACAAGAGGAAGAAGAGAAATGGATATTACTTTGACAAATGAACCTAAGCAGTGCCTTCCTAAAGGCCAAATATCTAAGCCAGCCTCCTCATTCCAGAACTGTTCTACACATCAAAGCCCTGCAGGCTTCATTAATGAAGCATTATTTATGCCAAACATATGATTGGTATCAACTGTGGTGAGCAACACCTTTGAAAAGTGGCACAATCACTCTTCTGTGCAATCAAATGCTTCCTTTCACAAGCATGAATGTAAATTATACACCACCCTCACTGCATTGAAGAGGAACAACTATCCTTCATTATAAAGATGGACAAATGGGATGTCTGTTTGATAATTTGTACGTAAAGAAAAAGGCCAAATTTCTGTTCAACCACAAGTTTTGAGCTAATAGATTTTTGGCACAAATACTGAACATGCAAGGACAAGCAAGTCAACTCCAGAATAGCTGGAAAAGCTCTTCAAAGCTTGTTTGCATATTTCTTTGTCACATTATATATGTTAATGTATTTAATATTGATTGTATTTGATCGATTTTGGAAACTAGAAAAAGTGCCTGAAGACTGGATGAAAGCAAATATCACTCCAATCTTCCAGAAGGGCAAGGAGGACCCAGGGAACTGCAGGCTGATCTGCCTCACCTCAATCCCTGGTAAGGTAATACAAGAACTGACCCTGAAAACCCATTTCCAGGCACATTAAGGAAAAGTAAATCACCAGGAATAGTCAGCAAGGCTTCACAGAAAGGGTAACAAAGTTCTGGTAGAGATTGCCCTGGGAAGTTGTGGAGTCTCCATCCTTGGAGATCTTCAAAAGCCATCTAGACATGGCCCTTGGCAACTGGCTATAGGTAGCCCTGCTTGAGCAGGGAGGTTGGAAATTATGACCTCCAGAGGTCCCTTCCAACCTCACCCATTCTGTGATTCTGTGTGATGCTGTAATAGCACACTGCCCCACACACAAGTTAGTACAAGGTGAACACAAGCCTCACCTTTGCCTTACAGGGATAACATGATAACAGAATCACAGAATATTTTGAGTTGGAAGGGACCAACAAGGATCACTGAGTCCAACTCTTAAGTGAATGGCCTGTACAGGGATCAAACCTGCAACCTTGGCGTTATAAGCAAATACAAGAAGGACTTTTATTCAGATACAAATCCAAGTCCAGGCTGTAGTATCAGCATAAACTGAATCCTCACTCTGCATTTTCTATTTAAGTAGTACCACTCACTTTGTTTCTGATTTAGACTCTTGCGAGAATATCAAATTCCCCTTCCTTGGGGGGGCCCTGTCAAGATTTCACAAAGCTACACCTTCAGTTGGCTTTTGAGTAATTAAAAAAAAAAAAAAAAGTTAAAAATTCTTTTGCTCAAAAATTAAGCTGACCATGCTCCAGTTTGCCTCTTCGCTGTCAACACTGTTATGTCTACTCATACTGCATAGTTCTTTCCCAAAGCATTATGTAACAGTACTGTGTTATACAGATCTTCATCAGAAGATACTTTCTCATCTTTTCTATTCCTCTATAATGTTAACAATTTTGATATGAAATTATTATCACTGGTAGCTGAATTCCTATTCAGTCTAGTTAACGTCCCAGAGCTATAGTTTAAGCTTCTGCAGACTTAGACAGATGTCACCCATTAGGTACTCAGCTCACATTTCCTTCATAAAATATCAAATATAGCTTTATGAAAAAAATAAACAAACAGAAAAACCCCACCAAGCCCCAACAACCCATCAAGAACAAGGCAGAAAGCTGCAGAAGCTAGCTGAGTTCCTTCCCCAAGTACCCATTAGGTTACATTCCAAGTAAACTCTCGGCAGTTATTACACATTTGAAGGACATAAAGAAAATGCCCTCAAAATAAACATCAAGCATAAACAGAGAACCCTGTGAGGTGCTGCTAGCTGCTATGACCGCAGTGAGATAGAATATTTATTAAGTTCTCAGCACACTAACTACTGTCCAACTAATTTACCAGTGTCCTTTCAAAAAAAATTTCTAAAAATTTTTAGGTGCCACATTGAGGCTTTTCTTCTGAAAGGAAAGAAACACTTCCTTTTTCCTTCCCTTTCTGGAAATATCTTGCCTACTATATAATTTTTCCCTAAAACTATTTCAAGTTTGCTTCCCCTTTTCTTCCAGAACTTGAGTTATCAGTATTCTGATCAGTTCGTAACAGCATAACAATGTTTTCTTGGATTGCCTTTTCCAAACCATGCATATATTAAATAGGCTTCACAAAACCATAAAAATTGATCTTTGCTACTCCTCATCTCTGTCATCTCCTATTACCTCTCAACAATACACTGACACACGTATCTTTAGTGGCTTGCCCTCAGTATTACAACCTTGCAGATACTACACAAAGGTTTCAACTACTTAATGCAGAAATATGGGTCTATACAAGTCATCTCACTAAATTATTTAGGAAGAATCTGTTACAGAGATAAATAGAATATTTATGTAACAGATAAGCTTGGTATTTTCCAAGTGAAAAAAACTGCTCAGATTCTCCCAACACATTTCAGTAGATGTACTCCATCCCATCCTCCTGCAAGCATGCAGATCCTCTAGGCCATGCATGTCTTGACAGCAGGGTCAGAGGTTTACAGAATAAAGGTCATTATTTCAAAGTGTATTAGATCCAGGACTTGAGGAGCCCCAAATTAATTTAGTCTGTCTTCAAACTCCTTGTCTTTCAAAGCTACCACTTTTTTATGTCTTACTCACCTTTATGACAGTATCTACCTCCATACCCAGGTGGACATCTGCATTTTCCAGGTCGGAGGCACTCCCCACCGTTTTTGCATTTTGGATAACATGTAGCTGTAAGATAGACAATAAAGAAAGCTTGGATAAATATTGATGAAGACTACTAAAGTTATTACTTAAATACATAAGAAATTTACACATTAGTATATTTGCATAAGTTATCTTCATATTTCCTAAGATATATTTGTCATGTCATCTTACATTGCTGATCAGGTGAAATAACTTCCCTGTACAGAGAACGCTCCACCCTATTAAGCTTTTAAACACTCAGAACTAAGGAATATTTTGGATCCTAGGTAGAACAGGCAGCAGAAAGATCCACATTAAAAAGGAATGAAGGAACACATCTGGACTGCCAAAAAAGCTTTTGATAACTGAAGTCAATAAATGACAAGTGAGAAAACAGGTCATAGGAAGAAAGGGTTTAATAAAAAAATGCTACAATTTCAGTGGCATCTTCTGATTCTTAAGATGAAGTATCCGACTTTTTCCTCTCTACTGGATTCCTACATATCTGAGTTGCTTGTGTACCTCTCAAAAAAACCGACATGTTCAATTCCTTACACCTCTTCTCTAAAAAGTCTCCAGAAGTAAGTCAGCATTCCTTTCTCCCCCACCCGCTTTTTTTTTTTTTTTTTTTGCCCTCAGCTGGCCTCTCAGGGACCTTTCTGAAATGTACAGTGTTTAGTTTAGAAACCATCTGAGATACACATAACTTTTTTCATAATTGTAATTATCTATTGTGAGAAAAGCACCCATGATCATCACAGATCCTGCAACTTTTTCACTGCTGACAGCTTGGACAGATTGGATAAGGTGCAAATAAACATTTTGATTTTGCAAAATTCTGGATAAGTCCAGTCAGATTGCAAATAAATTATCTATCACATAGACCTCCTTGCTACTCATAATCATTCCTGAATCAGCCCTGGTGTCTGCGAAAACATTTTTTTATTCACACACAGATTTTAGAAACCCACATGTTTCTGAAACTGTCATCTGAGTTAACTGCAGTTCTCTACATCACTTTGCTTTATCCTTTGACTAGATGGGTGAAAAGTTTGAAACAGAGGGAAGAAAAGGCAAAAGATGAGCAGTGAGTAACACCACACTGATGTTGTTCTCATACAGCACTCTGAAGCAACCCAACTGAAGAATATTTTTCACATTAGTACCTGCAGAATGAGTATTTGCAGGCAAATAAAGAACAGAGACATGTATGAAAGAACCATCCAGTTCTCAGTTCTCTCCTTAACTCTTTTACCACATGCTCTCAGTTAATTGGAAATGCCATACAAGAGTTCTCAATTTAAGAAAAAATCTATTTCTGTGTCATTTCACAGTTTTCAGTTCAGTTTTCTTGACAGAACAAGGGATGAACCTTCGTTTATCCTTTTTTTTTCTACATTGATGACCTTATGAGAACAAGGATTCAGTGGTTCCCTTAACAATTCCAGACAGTTCACCCATCTAGTTAAAAAATGGAATCTCCATCTCCAACAATCTTTCACATCTCCCAAAGCCCAAAAATGTCTAGGATCCAACAGTTGTCTGGAACTGTTCATACAGCACAGTTTTAATCTCCACTACACAACACATTGCCTACCCATCATTTGTCACCACCTGCTAGCCATACCCTCCAAATGGAACAACACTCCATGAATCATTATAGCATTGAATGAAATTTTCAGCATCTCATCTTAGAGTTAAAAAAAAAAAAATCACATTTTAAATGAAGGAGATTGAAAATTAGAAGAAATATTGTACAAATTATATCACCTCTTCACATATGGACAGCATGTGAAGCAAAGGAACTCCTGACATTGAGTGATTTTTTTAGCAATTAATACCCACAACCTCTGCAGTTAAACTTTAAAAGAAAGGATTTATAAATTAGACATGTTACATTAAACAGGGTTTAAACTAAAACTCCTCTTCACGATGTTTGTTTTTGCATATTGGGTGACATTTTCAAAAACACTTTGTCTCCCCTTGGAAACCAACAGGCATAGACTTCAGTTCACTTTAGCTTTACACCTCCTACCATGGAAATAGGATGTACAAATGATTCTGTGGGTCGGGTAACATCTAGGAAGTAAACTCCAGTACCTTTAAAAGCACAACATATTCTAAATAAAAATAAATCCAGAACATAACCTACCTTCTATTCACTTTCTTGATCTTTTTGTTAGTACTGTCCTGACTAATTACACCTAGAAATATCAGTTCAATGTTGCTGAAGCTTAGAAAGACGCCAGGCCTTTAAAAGCATTCCAGAACCGTCCGGATGCCATCCTGTGCCACGTGCTCTAGGATGCCCCTGCTTGAGTAGGGAGGTTGAACCACAGAGCCCACCGTGATTCTGTGATTCCTTAAATACTCCCAGGGTAGTATTTAAGCATGCACAGTTAAAGCAACAGGAGGAAGCCAGCAGAAGCCTGTCCACTAAGTAGACCTTTACCCAACGTCCAGGTGGTAAAACACGATCTACTGACCCACAGAGGGGTCTACTCACCCAGGCAAATTCTTCATACCGACTCTTGGCTATACTCTATCAGTTTGCTATCACTGCCCCACCTCACTAAAAAAGGTGTCTTTACCCTCCTCTGCCACCGCATCTCATTCAAAGCCTCCCCGGCACCCAACCACCCACCTCTCACACCAGGTCCAAACCCGAGCTCCTCAGTCCTTCCCGCAAGGCTTTCTCGCAAGGAGGCTGTCACGACAGGGAGCGAGCACAGGTAGCTGTGCCCAGCCCTGCTGGCACTCAGACGCGTCCCCAGGGACCCCAGCGCGTCCCGCCCCCGCCGTCCCGCCCCGGGCCCCGGTACCGTGCTGGCAGCGCTCGCCCTCGTAGCCCTTGGAGCAGAGGCAGGTGCCGTTGCCGAGGCAGAGCCCGCCGTGCCGGCAGCGGGGGCTGCAGGCGGCCGGGCCGGGCCCTGAGGGCAGGGCTGCCCCGCGGCACAGCGGGCACAGCGCGCACAGCGCCAGCCAGAGCAGCGGGCGGGGCAGCCCCGTCCCGCCGCCCTCTCGCCGCGACATGGCCCGGGCGAGCGGCCGCCAGCTCGGGCAGCTCGTCCCGCTCCGCTCCCCGCCCCTCGGCCGCCAACTCTCCGCTCGCTCCCCTCTCAGCCCCGCTCCCTCACGCTCCCCTCGCTTTTACCCTCTCCGTTCGTTCCCACTCCTCCTCCTCCTCCCCCTCCTCCTCCTCAGCTCCAGCCTCCCCCCGCCCCGCCGCCCCCCGCGCCGTATCAGGGCGGGTGGGAGCCCCCCGAGTGCCCGTGACCCCAGCGGGGCACCGTGCGGGCAGCGCCGGGAGTGCGCGCAGGAAACCGACCCTGCACAAGAGAAAGCTCAAGGAGGACCTTAGCGCTCCCTGCGACCTGGTTGTAGCCAGGTGGGGAGTGCACTCGTCTCCCAGGCAACCAGGACAGGACGAGAGGACAGTCTTGAGCTGCACCATGGGAGGTTTAGGTTGGGCATTAGGAAGCATTTCTTCACAAAAGGGGTGGATAGACATTGGAATGGTCTGGCAGGGAGGGGGTGGAGGTGTTAAGGAGAGACTGGATGTGGCACTTAGTGCCATGTTCTAGTTGACATGGTGGTGTTCGATCCTAGGTTGGACTCAAATGATCTCAGAGGTCTTTTCCAACCTAACTAATTCTGTCTGCAGGTGCAGAAGCCTCTGTCAGTAGAGGACCAGCCACCAGGTGGTCACACCATACGTCGGGCAAGAAGCCCACCTTAGCACCTGGCCTGGCGGCGCACCCACCAGTTGCTGGCCCTGCCACCCGCTTCTGGGACAGCACAGCTCTGACCTCTGACCCCTTCCGGGCCTTACAGGCTCTCCGATTTCTATTCACTTCCACCTTTAAAGGTGCCATGTGTGAATATCGTGACACAATATTCGAAGGGTGATTTGAGAGAGAGTGACGTACTGAACTCACTGTCACCTTGCAGATGAGAGGAATTAGGGTTTTATAGAATCATAGAATGGCTTGGGTTGGAGAGGACCTTAACATTATCGAGTTCCAACCCCCTGCCATGAGCAGGGACACCTTTCACTTCACCAGGTTGCTTCTATCCCCCATCCAGGGATGGGACATCCACAGCTTCTCTGAGCAAACTGTGCCAGTGCCTCATCACCCTCACAGTAAATAATTTCTTCCTTATATCTTATCTAAATGTACTCTTTTTCAGTTTGAAGACTTTCCCCCATATCTTGTCACTCCATGTCATTGTCATAAGTCCCTCTCTAGCTCTCTTGTGGGCCCTTTAGGTACTGTAGATGCCCTAAGTTCATCCCAGACCATTCTCTTCTCCAGGATGAACAGCCCCAGCTCTCTCAGACTGGCTTTACGGAAGAGGTAACCCAGCCCTCTGAGCATATTCATTGCTCTCCTCTGGACTTGCTCCTTGTCATGCTGTCTCTGGATAGGGCTTGAATACAATTCTGTGACAAAGAAAATAGCTATATATTTCAGTTTGATCATGAAAATATTTTTAGTTGCAAAGAACACAAACACAGATGATCAGGAAATACTTTTTTTCTTATTATTTCCCATATTTCACAAGCATTTCCTATAATTTTAAAAGTTTCCCAGAGAAAATACACTTTCAGCACCAAGACAGAGCCCAGTGGAGTGTTTTCAGAAGAGTCTGATTGATTAGTAGTGAAAATGGGAGATTATAAGCACCAATACAAAGTGTCCACAGAAAAAGTAAAATAAACCTCATGCCTTTTGAAAAAACTAAGGGAAAAACAAGTCTGTTTTCAACAGTGAGAGCTGACTTTGAGTTACTTTTGCAAATGGCACAGAACAGCTTAATTTGTTTTCTAGATGAAGCAGCAGTATGATTTGGTAAATACACTCACTTTGACTGGAAATAAAAATATATGCAATTGCCTTGTAATTGATAGAATAAAAGGCAAAGGTACTTCTGGTGTAAAACTGGTTTTAATCCCTTTTCATACCTACAGAGTGTGGAACATAGAATTCATAGAGGGAGTGGAATACAAGGCAAAACCCGCTACTTGATAGCATGAGGTGTTGTCTGCCTTCTTGTAAGGTTAAGATACGTATAACATGATCTTTGCAAGATGCATTCAGACTTTCAAGTAGCATAGTACCACTAAATAATTAAAACAAGAGTAGCCTAGGAGTGCAATACTAAATATTAAACTCAAACACACAATTGCTCTCTTTCTTGTGCCTAGGCAACCAAAGCAACATTTAGATGATACATACATACAATTACATTCATCCTATGCAAACCCCCATCGCAAATATTCTTTCATGTAGTACTAATGCTGCAAAAAAAAAGTAGTGATCTCATTACTCATGCACAAGTTTCCGTAGTGTGTTTATTTGCTATCTAGAGTAACAATATACGAGTCCCATTCTTATTGCAGTTCCAGTTGTGGTGGGGAGAACAGCATCTCCTGGTTTTGCACACAGTATTCCCTCTTGCAAGTGACAGGGTAATAGGATATTGCAGTGAGAATACTTCTGGTAAAACTACTTGCCAGAAATATATTGCAGAATAAATTCTTCCTAAAAGGAATAGCTTTCTTTATGCCACCCCCACAAGAGCAAAAGGAAGAAAGAAAAGAAGATGCTGACTCTGGGCTGTATTGTTCTCTGGATACATGGTAATTTTGCACTTCCTTGACTTCTGCCAATAATTTTGACCGCACTGAGCTCTTCACAGAATTATTTTTTCTATTTCTGTATTTTATTCATAAAATGGTTTAATGTGGAAGTGTGCCTTTCTGATATTAATGACTAGCAACAATTTGTTCATACAGAATTCTTTCCAGGTTTTAACAGCTATTCTTCATTATTCATATAGAGAGTCTGATTTGTAAAGTACTGTTTATTTTCAGTCCCATATCCCAGCTTCTCTATTCCAAAAAGATGATTTCTGGGGGCTAAGGCTAATTAAAAGCCTCCTTTTTTATTTTTCTCCAGGTTTCCTTTGAGGATCTTAAAATAATTAATACTAAAGAAAATAATCATATTTGAAATATGGCAAGTGCCCCTTCAGCAGGGATAATTAAATGCAAAGACTATATTAAATAAACTTGCCCAGGTGTTTCACTGAATGAAGTAAATTTGTTTAAACATTGTCTTCTGTAGGAAGGATTAGATTGCTTCACCATCTTTGTGCATCTAAATTCATCTCAGGGCTTATCAAATTTGCTGAGTGCATGTCTGCATTTACAAGGGATTGAGTCATGTTAACAGAGGTTCTCAATGAAAACTGAAATGGTTCCAGGCATCCAGCATGCTTAGCTGTAGAAGCAAAATAATTAAGAAAGACAGCAGTTAATGAAGTTGCTAAGTAGAGAGTTAGACAAAGAGTTCATGTTCGTTCATTCACATCATAATGGCCATATTTGATACTTCATTTCTAACTAAAACCAAAATAAAGCAGTTTTAGAAGGCTCATTTTTGCTTATTTGAGTGGTAGAAGATGGAGTGCCAACATCCTCCCGCTATGCTGGCTAGCTGTATCACAACAATATGTAATAGCCTCTTGAGGGGCACTGCTGCCCAGTCCAGAGAATAAGACAGAAGAAAATGAAATGAACTCTGAATTATAACCAGAGTTAAGGTAGTCTATAAGGTGGTTTGCTGTGGCAGTAAGGATGCTCACCTGGAGTCTGGGATTCTGCTCCATGTAAGGCAAAGCAGGTACAACAACCCTATGGGAATTCCCCACTTCTGGCCAGCCTAGACCATGTGCATGTGTCTCTTGCCTATTTCAAAGACTTTTATTTTGTTACAGTATGAAAAATACTCGAGACGTATAAGCTCAGATGCCATGGGAATTTATTAGTTGGACAGCTGTAATACAGCACAACCTGCTCTCAATAGTAGTCACTTGTAAGATAACAATAAGCCTGGAAATAGGGATACAAAATCCCAGAGGGTGCTTGTGCAGTGGTGATACACAGCAATCTAACAAAATGTCAGTATCCCATTAACCAACTAGATTTACTGGGGTGGGAGATAATGTTAGGAGGTCTATCATACAGCTAAGCTCTTTCCTAGACCTGTGTATGATGTGCAGTCCCAAGCTCTGGCACAATCATCACTGCACTGTCCACATAAATAATGTGTCATTCAGAGCTGATGCTTTGTTTATCAGTGTAACTTCACAGGTAGCAACCACATTTATAAGTACTTTTCAGCATAATTTAGTCTCCATTCTACCATGTGTAGGTGAGCCATTAGGTAATGGTACAGTTAAGTAGCATTGATCACAGCTGTGTCTTAATTCAAGTCCACGTCAAGGCTGTCAGATAATAGGGACTTATGACCAACATCAGTCTTCTTTGTTGACAGCTTGAATACTGATTTGTCTTCCAGTGGAATTGGGCTATGGTGGCATTTGAATGAAAGTCTGCTAAAAGAAGGAAAATGATATATGGGTTTATTTTCAAACATGCCCCTGTGTGAATTAGGTGAGCAGAAATATTATACATGTATGGGCTGTGTACAAATATTCATCCACAACTGCCATGCATGTCTCTTGTTGATGTCCAAAATTAAGGGCCTCTATGGATTGCAGGTACAAATTGTCCCCATTAGTGCACCTAGCCCCAGTTCCATAATACGAAACCATATTTTAATTTATATGAAACAGATATATTAATCAAAAGGATGCCAGCCCTGTATGCAACTTCAAAACCATTATTCTAATAAGTAATTTTCTTCACATAACAGCAAAGTCTTAATACATGGTCTTTAGTCAACAAGACTGATGTGCACTGAAGTTTTTGTTCACAGATTTATCTTGCTTACTAGATAGAAACATGAAAATGGTATATGTTAGTTACATATTTCAGAATTAACACTTTAGTCATTGCAATTAGTTGTAAATCTCTCAGACTGTCACCTTATATAGGCATTTGCAATTAGAGTGCAGAATAAATCTGTGCCTGGGGACTCTGGGTATCCCAAAGCAATACGAGTATTGTCAAATGACCAGCCAGGATCACTAGGAACCAGTTTAGCTCTGTTTGAAGCTTTGTTTTATGCAAGTCAAGATCACACAGTAACTATTCCCTGGATGCAAACTGCCTGACAGGAAAAGAAATAACATTTCTTTTGCCCATTAAAAGATTACTGAGCAAAAAGATCAAGGCCTGTCCTATTGGCTTGACAGCTCAGCTTCCAGCTGTAACCTTAGTTCCTTGTTGGGTCTGATTCTATCTTTC
This sequence comes from Empidonax traillii, assembly GCF_003031625.1. NCBI lineage: Eukaryota > Metazoa > Chordata > Aves > Passeriformes > Tyrannidae > Empidonax > Empidonax traillii. The sequence goes on along the minus strand of NW_020955228.1, from coordinate 171,752 downwards.
AGGAATGTTAAGTGATGTTCAAGCTAAGAAACCTTCCATTTCTACAGAGATGGTAGGCCAGTGACCCTTTCTCTGATTTTACCAGCATAAAGCTTCAAAGCTGTTATTTTATAAAATGAGGCCCTAATATTCCACTGTAGATCACCTTCATTAGTCTCTGCAACCAGGAGAGACCAAACATCCACAAAAATATCACTTCCAATTTAATTTTGAAAGATGAGGCCAGTCTCACCTTAACTAAGGAATTTTCTGCTCATGCTATGGGTGTTGAGATCAGCCCCATACTATAGATGTACCATCTGAGAGATGCTAAACAGACACCTGTCAGCAGAACCAAAATCTGTGATCCATATACAGAAGTGACATGAAGGATCAAAGTCCAGATAAAGCAAGACTGTGAGACACTTTTAAGTATCACATCCAGCTTCCTTTAGTGCCCTCTGGAACATCCTTATTTTTTTTTCTGCTCTGTGGTATCAGGCCCTACATCCTGGCAAATAAAGGGCAGGATATTGCAAGGTTACCTCATATTTTTATTTGGCCTGAAGTTTCAGAGGACTCAGTGTCTGACAAAACCATCAAAATCAAAGTGAAATAGTCCTCCTCCCATCCACTTTTCTATTGCACTCTACTCTGCTGAGTTATGAAAGGGGGATTGCAAGAAAAGGAAAATAATTTGATTTTCTCACCACTTTTGAGCTCTCAAGCATGTTCTTCATAAATAAATAAAGTCTTTTTGGACACTGAGTCTTATATTTTACCCTCAAAGAAATTTGGCATAGTATATAGTGAAAACAATAATTGAATAGCACTTGGTAAACTATTGACTATAACTCCAATACCACAGCACAGCACTGCACACAGTCTAAATACCAGGGGCCTAATGTTCTGTAAATTAGTTGAAATGGAAAGTCCATATTCACTCTTCATCCTGATGAACTTGAGGACAAAACCCAAGAGGCTAAATACTAATTCTAAGATATGGCTTTTTTACCACCGAGTAATCTCACAGAATTCAGCTTTATGGCCATCAACTTCCTGCGGTATCAAATATTATTAGTTATTTGATATTTATATAGTTCTTACTGTGTCATAATCCTCATACACACTTATGCTGCTGCGAGCCAGAGCAATACCACTGAAGCTGTCAGAGTAAAACCACTGTGAGTGAAAGCATTCAGAGAATCATCACTGAGACAAAGATATCACTTTGTCTGCCACAAAAATGTTGCTAACATTAGGGTGAATGTGGCTACTGTTCAAAAGGGCACTGCAACATTATCCAGCAATGTGGAACAGGAAACGAACAAAAAATAAAAAGACCACATCTAATTGATATTTAGATATGGTAGGATGTAATTACTCATGCTGGAATTCATTCAAAGCATCAACACTCTGAATACTCCCTTATTTAAAAAAAAAAAAAAAAAAGAAAAGAAAAAAAACTACAATCAGTTCTTTACTGTCCACCAACAGAGAAGACTTAGATTTGGCAGCTGATTGTTAAAAATTGGTTCAATACATATTTCTATGTTTTTCATGTCATTGTTATGTTTGTTAAGTTATATTGCCTCAAATCTATGTCTGAATGAAGAAAGTGGTAGCTCAAGTAAATAGTACTCAGAAGTTTAGTCTTTACAAGTTTAGCCTTTATTTAATTTACCTTTACAGGTTTAAAATTCATTGTAAATGTTTCCTGCTTGTGTCCATTTTCACAGCACTCCTGAGAGAAATAAAAGAGCAGAAACACTTTACAGAAAGTTTTTAAGCAACTCACATTTAGGCCTAATAGGAAAGCTGGAGTATAAATGGTATTGTTTGGTCCATGTTTCAAATCATGACAGCATATCTAATGTAGATGTGTCTTTATATGACATTGGCACATCTGGCCAGGAAATTAATGTGAAAAGAAGGAAGTCAGATAATAGCTTATTTCTAAAGAACGCTGTCATTCATCTGAAAACCACCAGTAGGCATCATCTTTTCTAACAGCATAGGTATGATCATGTCCAGGGATCACATCTCTAATTTCAACATAGCTGGAATCTGAGCCCTAGAAACTTAAGAAGTGAGAGCTCCTAAACGTAAATCCTTAATGTCAACTGAGTGAAGAGGTTGACTATGAATAACAATTCATGTTAGCCAACAGACAAAAAGAGTAAAAATTATCACTAGTGTCAATGAAAATATCTCAAATCTACCTCTGACTCGTGCTTGTGGGCAACAGGTAGAGGAAATTATTATATCCAGAAAATTTTAACATTTGTAGAAAAAAAACCCCAACATCTTCATTATTGTCTGTCTTTAATCACTCCTATTACATAGGTGAACTCTAGTTATTTGGCTCAGTTCTCTCTGACATTTATTCACTGTGCTCCATTTAAATTCAACCCATGATGGACACTAACTCCGATGGATGTTTTAATCTGCACTGGTTGAATTTTAAAACTTGTGGCAAAGAGTTAAGAATGTAATCCTAGAAAATTCAAGCAGATAAACCTTAATTTTGCCAAATTCTTAAAAATAAGACACTAGTATCTATACTTATTTATGTGTGTATGTCTACCTTTTGAGCTCCTAGAGTAGGTAATACTGTCCTTAATTTCAGTTTTTATAAATGCAAAATGGCACCTTCGTACATACAGGCACACCTTGGAACACATGTTCATGAAAACAGAGCCCGAGGTGGCCCGACATTCTGGAACAGTCCAAGTCCAAAAATCCTGAAAATCAGACTTCCAAGACATAAGATTCTCATTTGCTAATTTAGACATTACATCTACAAGCACTCATAATGCAATCCCTTGCATTACCTTAGGTGATTTTCATGTGACATTTTCGTAAACCAATTTCTTAGGCTATATCTCTTCTGTGAAGCTTCCTTCTCCTTGTTGCAGAGTTACGGTTACAAGTTATATGTGAATCTCAAGTGGGAAGAGAGGACATTCACAGTTTCTCATTTTATCACCTGATTATTCTCAACTGGTTTAAATCCAGCACCGCCAAAGGTGGCAGGTACCAAAGTCTGGGGTCCTGACCCTCACAACTAGTAATTCTATGTAAATAAAAGAAATATATTTCTGTATCTAATTGCCAACCATTGGAAGATTTACAACTCCACAGTCCTTGGGTGAAATGTGCCCCAGTGGCACAAAATTATCACATCACCTCATGTACACTGCTCCTACCTGTAGCTGTATAATAGATGTTGTACCACACATATAGAACTTAGATGCTGAATGGAAGAGTGAAGAGCTGCTGCAAACACAGTTTTGGCTTGAAACATAGCCAAATAAGCTCAGCAAAAAATGTTCCAGACAATTGAAAACAAAACACTGACTGTACAAATTTATCCAAGTATACTTGATGAAGATGAGACTAATAAAAGCCCAGCTGCTTAGCATTTCAGACTTTTAGCACACACTGCTTGTATGTAAGATCATTTTGGTTCCAAATTGAATGTTGCTGGCTGGAGATCAATAGGTAGACTGAACATATGCTCTTTGTCTTGTTTTAGGAGAGAAGAATAACCGAAGTTAAAAAAAATGAAATCTGAAAACCAAGTCCAATAATGCAAACAGATTGTAAGACAGCCTCTTCCTCTCTGAAATGGTTAATATTAATGTCAAAATGTTTCATTTTTGCTGATTTGAGTCATGAAAAAGTCCAGTTCTGCATTACTTAACTCTCCTGTGCCTTAAACAAGACAACCAGACAATACCCGAACAGACCTTCCCTTTTTTATTATAGTTTTTCGGACATACTTTCATTAAGGGTTTTAGAAATTTTTCTAAGGCAAAACAGAATGAAATGGCTTAAATACAATTTAGTTAATACTGTCATATTATGATATCTCCATTCCCTCCTAAGAGTTATGCCCAGTGGCAGCAGTTTTCATTTCCAAAAATAATTTCTAACCCAAAGTTTTATTTTGCCACTATAAAAACTAGTAGCAAACATGCCACCAATAATGTTTGCCATCAAAACCTTTCAAAAGGTATCATATATGCATAAAAAATTGTGTGACATTCCCATACATATTTGTTCATTTTTTTAGACATGCAGTTCTAAGACCCTATATTGGTGACTTTAGAAGCTGGCAAAAATACTACAGTAAAGGACGTCAAAAGTTGCTCTACAAAGTTATTTTCTGGGCCTGTTAATGTCAATTGCAGAGTTAGTGCATGTTGTAGGACCCTTTTTTAAGACAAATCATTGTTAGAAGTTCTTGACCTAATTTTTAGAAGTGGATATTTCCATGCCTTATACTGTATTAGTTCATGGACTAAAACAGAACACATGGCTGATGAAGTAGAGGATGACATTTTTGTTTTCTTCCTAAAGTTGGTCACTTGATTTGAGAAACTTGGTGTCCTGCTGCCATTATACCTTAAAATAAGATGTCCCTGCATGTGCAAAACAATATGTATTTGCAAGGAAGAAAGTGACAAAACAGCCGTGCTCTTTTCTATAAATCACTATCCTCCATTTCACTTCTTTTTAATGGCACTCAGAGGAGCAGATGCGCTGCAGATCACGAATACAGGCCCATCGCTTCCCTCCTTGACGAGCTCAAGGGTGGCATTCAAGCATTCCAGGCACAATTCATACCGACCTTTGCACTCGGTAATCAATATGAAATATCAGTAATATTTGACTCACTGTTAGAAGTGTTTTGTTGCACTGCTGAAAGAAGATGAGGCTGATGGGAATCTGTGCCATCCCAATGGCTCCAAGGACACCTGGTCCCTGCACCTCTCCTTAGCTCTCTGAGTCATCCAGCACCAACACCCTGCACAAACTAAAATTCCCACTTGTGTAACATCAACTTCTAGAGGAAACTGTGCTGTTCCTCAGAAGGAAGCCAAAACGTATGAAAGACATCGCCAAAGGTTTATTTGCTTAAACCTGTAGGGAATTTTCTTAGTGAAAACTTAGATAAGCCAAATAACCCTAAGAAGAAAACGTTTCCCCCTATGAAAAAATACCCCACCAGTGGCTCCCTGCCAGCTCAGTCTGTCAGAAGTAAAGGACACCAGCTCCTCTTGAGTACCACAGTCCAAGACAGGTAGAATTGGTTCTGCCTGCATGAAAATCATCCCACTGGAGTGTACCCATTACAAAACCAGCATTGTGTCCTGGTCAACAGCAGGCCAATGCTACTGTTCCTAGGTATACTTATGGATATTATTTTTGTGAGTTACTGTCATTTCTGCAAAGGCAATAAGGCTAATCACAGAAGTAAAAGAAGCAGCATATAGCCGAAGCCAAGCAAGACTAATTTTAAAGTAGTACCAGACAAGGGAAGTTGCAAAAATTACAATTGTAAAAGCTTGGGTTATATTTCTGTTTTGTAAAAAATAGTGATATGCAAAAAGAAAGTTTTATTTCCTATTTTCAGTGCTAAGAACACCTACATGGGATAACATCATATTCATAGCTATTTTTCTCTACAGCTATTATCTGCAAGTAAACACACGATACAGCCTAGTGCAGTGAATGAAGGTATTATGAGACTGTAAGAATTTGTGCCTCCTTTGCAATCCTTGCATTCAGTTCTGGTCATTATGGATTTGTAATAGAAGGAGATTACCCAGCAATCTGCACAGCCCATATAGTGTGTCATATTGTCTCACTGGGACTTGGTGAGCTGCTCACAGTTTATGGATACAACAGAGCTAAAATGGAGTGTAAATACCTTAATGTCTTCTCTGCAGATGTCATTCCTGAACATTAGCTCTCCATCTGTAGAATATTGTTGAGCTGCTACAAATACGTCTATTCAAATGTGTCTTAATTTTTAGCTGACTATGGCTTTTTGACATGTCCCATCAAATAGCCAATAATGATGTATTTTTGGCACTCATAAAACTGCTTCCCATGTCTCTCGATTCCTCGCCCCCAGCGAAATGGCTGCAGTTATTAGCTTGTGCTTCACTGTGTCATTTGTGTTATTCTAGTTCCATGTGAAGTATGACTTCCTGCCATTTATTTGCTGATGGCAAGTAGCTGCCTTTCCCCCCCGAGGTTTTGTTTCCCCTCTAAAACATACTAGATTTTTTTTTCTGGCCAGGAGCATAGTTATTTTTCATTGTCAGTACATTGCTCAGTTTCATTAGATTCTGTTCACATCCAGCAATGTAAGTACTAGAGTTACTTAGCAACAATTAAACTTCTGGAGTATAATTAAGAGGTACTTTTAAAGTACCAAATCCAAACAGCATATAGTATACTATCTGTCTTGAACAAAAAAATACAACCACAGAAAAATGCCTTGGGACTTATGATTATGATCTTTAGTTGCTGTTGATCATCTTAGATTGTAGACTTTAATTCCAAAATACAATTCCATATGCATAGTAATGATTCAAACTGCCTTGGCAGAGTTCTTTAATTCTGTTTTGTGAAGAGCAATGAGTGTTTAATTTAATCTGCTTGGAATCAGCAAAACTAAAGCCCACTGAAATTCACTCCTCTCTGTGTTATTTCCATTTGTCAGAAGAAAATCCCAATTTTGTAGATTTGTTTATTCAACCTCCATTAAATATTGGTTACCAAAAAAGTCCTTTGTACACTTCTGGGTATCACAGACAGCTACCCTGGAGCTGTTGATGAAACTGGGACTGTAAACCTGTTACAAGGAATGAAAAACAAAAAAATCCAACTGAATGGTAGAAAAAAAATTAAACCAAGAAACAAACAGTTGAAGTCAGGATAGAAAGCAGTCAAAGCATGAAGGCAACAGAAGTGTCCATCCTATACAGTCCCATTTTCTGACCTACTTCATTATTTCCTTTACTGTTTTATGTACACTGTATTTCCAAACTGTGCAATTAGAGGATGTCATAGCACTGTTTGCTGCCTACGTATATTACAAGTGGTACTTCAGTATCCTAGTATTTCCTGGCCTGTTTAAATGACAAAGTATGCCCAGACCTCTTGGTGTTCAGCTTTGGATCTCCTCTGACCAGTCCCCTCCATAGCCTACTAGGAAAACTGGCATCTTTAATCCTTCAAGTCATAAATTGGTCGGACAAAATGGATTTGGGATGTGGTGAACTAAGTCTACAGCTGAACAGAAGAACCAATATGAAACCAGCACAAAGATCATGCTACACATGTAGTTCTGCATTAAACAGTGCCAGGGACTATGACTGGGAAAATGGTAGATTCTTTATATGTAAACTGTTCACATGATCTGTTTGGCCCTTGGCCATATGAGCCAGCATTCTCCCAGGCCACCCTGAGGACACTACAGAGTTTGAACTCCTCAAGGACCATTCCCAGTCTATAAAACAATGTGCCCAGTCACACTGTTTTATAGGCTGAGACTGTTTATATGGGCAGGGTATATCATGCCTATTAGTCTCTTTACCAGCAAATGGACCTTGAGGCTTTTAATGTCCTAATCTAGACGTAGTTTTACAGCCCTAACATCTCCTAATGCACCAAAGAGTATCTGCCCTATGATCTACACCAAGCAGATTCCCTATTATCTAGTGTCACCATACTAGGATTTGGAAATAGGAAAAAAATGATTATGATACATCTCTGCCCAAAAGAGCCTTTTCATCCAGTGGAATAGCACCCAGCACTTTAATTATATGCCATATGCTATTATATTTGTATATATTGGGTTAGATATGCAAAGTACTAACTTCACATTATGTTGTCACGGAAGAATTGCTCAGCATTCAGGTGGCAAAGTTTTTTACACAATATTAAAGTCAAAAGGTTAATGATTAGAACTGAGAGGAAAAGTACTACAAACACATTAATAGAGAATTGTTTAGAATAACTCAGGTACACAGTGTGACTCTTGGGGATGGTCCTGTGCAGGGCCAGGAGTTGGACTCAATGATTCTTCTGGATCCCTTCCAACTCAACATAGTCTGTGATCCTGTGAATTTGTATTAACTGTGTCATCCATATGGATATTTGTTTATTTGCTACCATTCAAGGCAATATTCTCCCCTCATATCTTTTTTTTAGACAAAATATTTTACTTCTGTCTGGTCTATCTATTTCAGATTAGGCTGTAGGAAAAATGTTCAAAGTACATTTTCTTTATTACTATGACAATTTGAGAGGGACTTCATGGCTTGACATGATTTGGGAAAAAGAAAGTATTCACAAGAAAGCTTGTGGAAGAAGGAGGAATATGTGATTTACCAGCTATTAGTTTGATAGTAGAGGCAGAAGGAAAGTACTATTTGACTGTCTATTACAGCTTTTTAATTTCCAGTCTATCCTTGCAGTAACACATACTCCACTTATGCTTTGTTCCTAAAATCAGGCTTACAGTCTGCACCCTAACATATAAGCAACACACAAATATTTGCAAGGTTTACAAAATAACACAAATTACGACTCACAACATTAATCAATTGTCCTACATTTTACTGGGGAAAGTCATCAGCAAAGACAATAATCATTAAAAAAAAGAAAACAAATCTGTCTCTCCATCAAGTTCAATATTACTAAAAACCACAGAAATGAGAGAACAAAACCAAACATTGTGGCAACTGTTTATAACTCAGATAGCTGGGAAAAACAAGCAATTTGAATACATTATGGAGGCAGCAAATGTCCTTCTAAATTGCCTGCATCTGAGGGTTCATATATATATATGCAATTCACATAGAAATAAATGCAAAGCTCTAACTATACTTTCTATTGCTCAGCAACTCAGAGAACCTCAGCATGAGTCTCACAGAAAAGAATGACAGGCTGGTAGTTTTAGCTAGAATATGTAATTTAACATAGACTGTAAAGAAAACGCATTTATTTTAAAATGTTTTCTTATTTGTTCTGGCAACATCTGAAGAGGAAGTGTTGTAGACCTCAGTTTGATTTCAGTCCTGCTAAGTGCTGAGAAACAAATCCTCACGTCACCTCTGACATAGCATAAAACAACCATCATCAACAGGAAACCTCACATCAACAACACTTACCTTACTTGTTCCAGGATAAGGTCATATATCTCCTCTGAAGTAAATACAGCAAAAATTGTCTTCATTTTAAGCATATATGACAAGGTACATGCTGTAGAACAAAATTCACCCTCCTTATCTGTGAGTGGGTGCTTTGGTCCCACTTACACCCAGAGCAAGCATTTCCCTGTAATGGCGCTGAGACAGTCATTTTTGAGCTTTTGAACAAGCTCCTCTGAGTGAAGCCTGCAGAGGTAATTGCAGGCCATATTAAATTAAGAGGATCAGATGGTAAAGTAGGGAGAGGTTAAATAATTTTAAAGCTATAATGGTAAGTTTGCCCTCTTCATAAAAAGTTTCTGTCTATAATGCTCTAAGGGATGGAAAAATCCACTTTTCTCCTGGCAAATTATTTCAGCTGACAATTAACATAATGAAAAATTCTGCAGCTTACCTTTACTGTGAAATTTTTTGAGTCCTTAATGTCCCCCTGTGGGAAGACTCTTTTGGAGTCCTTTTTGCAGCTAAAGACAAACAAAATCTGATCTTATTTAATATAGGACTTGAAACTAGACCTAGGCAAATTCTCTACTTAATTACATAGGTTTATGTATGTATATGGTATATATGTAGCTTTTAAAGTCAGGGTATCTCCCTGCAAGGATTACTCCTGTTTTGGAAAGATATTCTTAATAAAACAATAATAGCTCTGGCATAGTTCTATTGCAAACAGCCTTCACTACAGTGAAGTTTCAGCTGGAAAATGTACCATTTTGGTACCTGGTACTGATAGCAAGAGGGATGGGTAATAGGAATGAGGCTGAGAGCTGCCCCTGACTGATGAGCAAAGCACTTCTCTGCTGTCTAGGAGGCCAGCAGAAATTGAGATGGTAACCCTGAGTATCAGCAGCATCTGTGAAATGGCTACAGCTCCTCGCCTGTGCAGGGAAGTACTCTTGTATCCCAGTACATAATAGAATGCAATTGGCAAGCCAGTGTAGTTCCCAATGCACACCTGGTCCTTATCAATGCTCTTTGGGCAAGATAAAATGGAAGAGCCATGAAAACATGAAAGCAAGATTAGGAAATGAGTTTCCCAGTGTTGACTGCAAAAGAAAAAGGATTTATATTGCCTGCTAAATTTACTGCCTCTGCAGCTTTGTTAAGTCTTTGACATGGTTATTCATGACATTCTCCCTGGGAGGTGAGAGAAATTTGTTGGGGAAGTTGGAGTTGTTACAGGATGAGAACAAAACTGGTGAGAAACACCCCAAGCCTTTTCCAAGAGCTCTTTGGCAGAGTGGGAGGATGTTTTTCAGAGGATTCATCAGGATCATAGCTCATAAGGTCTGCCCCTTAAGCTAACCCACATAAGAGCTGCTTTAGCCTGAGGGGACTGAGCTATCTTGAAAGATGTGCAAGAAAGTTATACACATGTAAATTAGTGAAACAGGGATTTTGTGTGTCTGGTTGAATTTAAAACAAATAAATGAATAATGGTTGGGGGGGGTTTTGTGTTGTGTCCTTTGGCTGAGGTAATTTATGGCTAGCAGCAGCTCCTGACACTGCAGAAACAGTCCTTGTAATTCTATGGCAGTGTACAAGTGACAGCAGGTGACAAAGTAAGAAGAGTGTCTTTCAGACACCTGGTTATGCTCTACTCAGGACTGCTGATTGCTTCATCCCCTAGCACAGTACAGGTCTGGAAAAACATGGCAATGCCTTAAGGCCACCTTAGCCCACATCTCCTTCAATCTCACCCACACATTCCAAGGAACCTAGTTAGTGCTTCTCCTCTTAATACTAAAATTAGAATGAGGCCAGATTAACCTGCTCCTGGTGGATATTCTCCCTCATTTCAATAATTCAAAACAGGTCCAGGGGCTGTAACTTGCACAGTGAGAAGGAGACAGGCAGTATTTTTCATGTTTAAGGGAGACTGTGCATTTGTTTATCTGAAGCAGCTGGTATTTCTGAAATAAAAAATAAAACATGATGCTGTGAAAAATGTGTAGGTCCCACATTACTTGATAGCGCTTCCATCACTCTATGAATACAGGACACACTGTCAGTCCATTTACACCTTTGTGGCTCGGTAATGAAAGTCTTTTGTGAAGTAAAAAGAAAGAAAAGCCTAGAAAAGTTAAGCCTAGAAGCTAGCCATTACTCTTCTTGTCGGTGGCTGTATCTCAGTGAACTTTATAAGTAATTCATGATATTCCTTTTTGTTTTTCTTACCCCACAACATAGTGGGACTATCTACTGAGACTGCGATTCCTTGTTGGGCTTAACAAAGAGTCAATGGTTGACCAAGAAGGAACAAGGGAGTCTTGTGAATCTGTCAAATTGCGGGGCTATTAGATTTTTTAGCTAAATTTGAGAGGAGAAAAACGTCATCTAGAAACAAAAAGGGCATACTCAATCCATATGTCAAAGCCTAACAAATCCTGTCTTTGATTTGGGGATTGTGAATGGATCAATTAAATGGATGTTACATTCCTGAATGAACCCTTGTAGCTTCTATCCATTTGTGGCACGAAAGCACTTTCCTAAGTGGGAACCAGAGGTTCAGGAAACAAAGGGCTCTTGAACCCACTTTCATTTCCTGTTCACAAAGAGCTTAAATCTTCAGATTAAACAAGAAATTAGGACTTCCACACTTAAGTAAAATAATAAATGAAGCATCTCCACAACAGCTGCACTTCTGGCTAAATGATAAAATATGTAGACAGAAGCTTTTCATCTGGAGCATTTCCAGAGAGTATTTTTGAAAGGTAACAGCACTTCAGACGCTGAGGACTATTTGTCTGCTCCCTTTCACAAGCAATAACTCTTCCATAGAATATAGAAAAGCATCAAGGGACATAATTTTCCCTTCCATTCTGGGGAAGGTGATAGCTTCAGAGCCAGGAAAACAGCTGAAGCCAAATGATGACAAGGTGCCTGCAGCATCAATTCACCTTTAAAAAGTTACATCATAAACCACAAAGGCCAGAGCAGGTAAGCATGCCAGGACCAGCATGACTTCCACTTTTCATGGTCAAGATGGAAGAGGTGGCTTCAACCACTGCAACACTGCCTAGACGTGATATATATGTAATTGAAGCAGCTGAGAAAAAGAAAGGAAAACCAGAGGGCATTGCAACAAGGGTCTGTGGAGACACCCAGTGCCATGAACCAATGGGCTGGATGTTCTGCCTCAGCAGCTTCTCTGCCTCAGTGGGTGTGCACAGTAGCTCAGGGAGCTGTACTTGTCTGAAAACAACTGGTAGTGCAACAATCCCCCAAAAAATATGTTGTTAAGGTCAGCAACCATGCTCCTGGCACCATCATAGTTTCTTTCTTCTCTCCACAACTGATAGCATGTATCAAACGCAGGGATTTCAGTTCCTGACTGTTTTTGACCTTGTGACTTAACAGCCTCCTCCCCCAGACTGGCAAAAAACCGGCCACCTCCTCCTTATCTCAGAGATAAAGTTGGTACAGCATGTGGATATTTGCTCACTGCAACGACAAAAAAGTTAACTTCAGTTTTGCTTGTCTATGTGAATAAGTTTGCCTTTGCGATGCCAGTAATGATGCCTGGCCTCTGTAGCTCCAAAATATCACCAAGAGAAAGAAAGTTTCTGCATTTCCCATAAGAGATAAGCTGATCAGGACATTGGAGGAGAACAATTAGTAGCACACTGCTTTTATATAAGGCTCATCCCAAGTGTCCAGGCACCAGAAAAGGTTAGTTCAGCTTCGCTTCTCCCTTTTGCAGGTGTGAGAAGACTATGATGGAGAGCAAATTACTTTGGTGAGGTCAGTCTTGAGTCACCTGTGGAGCAGGACACAGGTCCCTGGTGCTAGGGCTTATTCATATCGTCCTCTGCCACCAACACGCAGTGATTAAGCAGTGAAGCCAGTCTCAGAAACCAGCTCCAAATCCGGTTCATTAAACTCACACTGAGTAATGAAAGGTGCCTGAATAAGCTTGTTCCTGCTCCCTTCATGAACGTGTCCCCCACCTGCAGGACATGGTGCAGAGAGATTGTCAGGTTTCACACATTCACCTGGCACTCAGTTATTTGACTCCTGCATGATGCAGAGTCCCATTTACAAAGGAGCTTTACAAGGCATATCCAAATCAAAATCAGATTAATCATGAGTGAAGTAGCTAATAAGTACAGTCTTAGTGGAATAGGGACTACTGGCTTTTAGCTTGGTTACAGAGAAACAAATAAGCATACACACAGTCTACCTGTCTAACTCTAGCTCGACTATTGCCTTTGAATCCTCTAAACATGACCAATCAAACATAGAAATGAAGTCAGCTGAGACATAAGGTCCTTGCAAATGCTGCAAAAATTGATGGTTGTGTAAAAGAGAGATGTCAAAAGTACTCCTGTTGTAGGAAAGAATCCAAATAGAAATGGTTCCACTGCGAAATATCTAATCTAAAATATTTACTGATTTATCTAGCAGGTTAATTACAGCTAAAAAAAATTGGAAAACAGAAAGTTCCTGACAGTGTAATAGAAGTTTAAAGGAAGAGAAATTAGGGTGCCTAAATTTCCAGAACCAGCATCCTTCTAAGAAATAAATCCTAAATTAGTCAGTACCATAAATAATCCCCTAAGAGCCTATGCTCCTGAGATTGTGGGCTCAATTATTTTTGTCATGAGAGTTAGAAGAGATTAAGCGGATAAGGGCAGAGCATGCTGATTAAGGAAAAAGTGGTTTGCTCAGCAGATGTCTTGTCAAAACCACATCCTTTAATCTGAAGTACAAACACTAAGACTAGCACTGCAATGATCTGTTTTAGCCATTAGAGTATAGAGTATTCTGGGGCACAGCAGCAGGGAGTATGAAGGAAGTACAGTCATTAGGGTGCATAGGAAGTGTAAGGTAAATGTCGTTCTGTGAAAGGATAAACATGGTTGTCTAGGCAGTTTCCCATCAAGAAGAACTCAGGAGATGGGCACAGCCCTCCCAAGTTGTTAAACCTTAAGTGGGGTTTAAACTCAAGGGATGGGCTCATCACTCTGTTGACCTTTTGTAGGGAAACATGCCCTGTGCAGAGCCCATGGGCCAAGCAGCAGGCTGCCAGCAGGACCAGTGGTGTGACTTCAACAGAAACCACCCCAATGCCTGGGAAGCTGGAAGTGGAACAAACTCATCTCTCTCCAGAGAGCATGGACAACTGCAAAAGTTTAACTTGGATGTTGAGCTCAACTCCATGGCTGAGACTTGGTGGTCTGAAGAAATCTGTAGCCTGAGAGACTGAAGATGAGGCTAAGCAGAAATCTTCGGTTCTGTCAATGTGGTCACTCACATGACGTGTAAACTTGTTTACATGAGAAAATATTCACCTTTCATTTTTGCCATCTGTCAGCTGTACTAGGGTGCTTTAAAGTGTTTGTTCACAAAATTAAAAATACCAATTTTTTTTCCCCAAGTGTTGGACAGATTCAAAATGCTCTTCCACAGTTCAACACTTCAAAGGACACTTTTTGCAAACAGAACCTTTACAGGAACCAGAGACTATAGACAGTCTTTTGCAATGTTAACTCACAGTTCAATCATGGAGTTAAAAGCAGAGCAGCAAGAAAAGCGTCTTTTCCAGCAAGAGACCTGGGATAAAAAGCCCATTGACAACAAGGCTATAATTTATGATGGGACACCAACTTATCCAAGCTCATGTTGTTTAAAAATGTAAAACAGAGTGGAACTGTATCTGCAGTATGAGCCTTCACAGCCTTTTCATTTGTCATTTATGAAAACATAGATATATAGCAAAGATTCTTTAAATTCTTTAAAGTATTTTATCCATCATATCTAACATTATAGAAACCTAATTCACCTCTTTTCAAAATAACCCTATTTATGATGGCTGCCTTTTTTTTTTTTTTTTTAATCTGTTCAATTTTCTGAACATTAGCTTGTTGGAAACCTTAATAGGGAGTTGGATTAAATATTAACATTGTATTACACATACATGTATTTTTCCAGCTAAATGTACAATGACCCAACGGTGCAGGATTGTGAGTGTGCATATATGAGTGAGTAAACACATGCACAAAGTCATTGCCCTGAATTGCAGGCGTTAAGATTAAATAAACTAATATGTCTAAATAAACTAATTAAGATTAAATAAACTGTCTATGGACATGAAATCCTCAAAGTGATGGGGTCTGACAAGGGGGGTTTGTCACACTGAGTATAGAGGTCTTCCAAGGAAAAGCTCAAGGAACTTTGCTGCAGGATGTGCACAAGGCATGTAAGAGAGAACATCCCTCCTGCCACCTCACATCCCTGGAGCGTCTGCAGGCATAGGCAGAGCACCTGCCAGCAAAAGACAGGAGTGTGTGAAAAGCCATGGGGACTCAGGGAGAAGGCATGAAGCAGTGCAAGATTCATCAGAACATGAGCCTCAAGGTTGCTGTCCACACCTGAAACTGAATGGACACTCTGAAGTCCCAGCACTGCCCCCCTGTCCTTCAGTCCCAGCACTTCTAACAGTGAATATGAATGACAAGTTCACCGGATGAGCAGCTTGAAGGTACATCGAAAAACCACAAAGCTAAGGGCTATTTTCCAGTTGTCCAGCAGGACTGTCACATCCAGTGCACGAGCAAATGGAATGGGTCAGAGTGTCCAGACAGTACATCACATTACATTACAACCCCTGGATATTATTTGGATCAAGAGGCATCTCCTGTTTTACTCCTCCCCAGTTCCAGCTCTGTGCTGCTTCTGAGCATAATGCAAATGTTATCATAGCTCTAGAGATCCCAGCCTTTCCAGATCATATTAAAATCCTTGGCAGAATGATGATTGCCCAAACCAAACATTTAAACAAGCATATATCTAATCTACAACATTCATTTTGGCTTTAAAAGAAAAAAGCAACTTCTTGTTGTTCTTGTTGTTCTATTTCAATTACATTAAAAACTTCCAGTAACATTTTACATAACGTTTGACCAAAGATCTCAAAAAAGTTCATAAACTTGACAAAACTCTTAGTTTAATAAAAGTTATCAGTAAAAATGTAACAAAATACATAAACAAAATTCAAACAAAAAATAATCTTCTTAATTTAGGTAAATTCTGCTCCAAAATCCAAGTTCATTGAATCTTCTGCTGTCTATATTGGGGCTTACATGTAGTCTATAACTAGTTTCTAGTAAAGCAATAAACATTTTGTTCTGCATTGACTGTTTAACTTGGTATTTGCAGAATGAGACACAAAATGAGACACATTTCTGACTGAATGTTGTAGATTTGCCAGAGGTGTAAGAATAAGTTTAACTAATGATTTTTTTAATTAATATTATTGACCTCATACTGTCATTCATGTTTCTTACTGCAGATTCCTGATGTATAAGTCATGTATTCTGGATATGTGCACAGGTATATGTATTCATTTTTTTTTGGTTGGAAATGACAAAAATTTCATGTGAGAAAATTAATCATGCGATGGCTCTTTTGGAAAACACCCTGGCACAGAAACGAACTGGGAGGTTAGAAACCTTTAAGGAAGAACATCTCTTTTTTATTCTAATTTATTTCCTTTAAGTCTGTGAATGTGTTTTGTGGATATCAAGTATTTAAATTCCTAGAATATGGAAGGTTTTAATGTTTATTCTTTTCTCCTTCACAGTCCCAATCCAGCTGCCTGCCTGGGCAGCCATTGTAGATCATCTGAAACTATCAGGTTCTTCACCTTTGTGAGTTAGGCACAAAAAGTGTACCTAGGACCTACTGCAAGGCCATAAGACTCATTTCATACACGGAAAGTTTTGTCTGGATTTCTCAGAAAAATACACGGGTTACCTGCATAAACATTAGCTTTACTACTCACTTCCCATGCATCTCAAATGACAGTTAAACTAGAAGCTGTATTTCCAGCATCATCCACCTGACATGTCCAGGGATATGGCTTCTAGGCACTATTGTGGATTTGCTTAATATGCTTTCAGTCACAGCCTACAAGGCGGACACTTCCATCACACATGTTATAAATGGATGCTGCATCATTTGTAGCCAGAAATTAGGTCAGAGGAAAGTGGGAAAGGCTATTGAATAAACCATGTCAGAAAATGATTTGGATAACAACACACTGAAGAGAGGTGATGTATATCAATATCCTTTACCTTGAAATACTGTCATATGAAACCTTCAGTCTGCATGTCAATTCAGTTTGGGCCATTAGCCATTTTTCCCCAGTCACCCTGTTCTGGAGGGAATGTCTCTCTAGAGACAACACTGGATGATACAGTCATTATTTATCATCATGACACTCCTCCTGGGACTGTTAATAAATTTCTCCTGAAAATCTGTCAAGACCATCAGTATATTACAAAGACAGCAAAGATAGTCATTATATAGTAATTCTTCTGCAAAAATGTAGTTTAACAGTGCAATATTAAAGCCTAATAGCCTATTCATCAGCAAAAAACAGAATAATCCTTAGACTCAATCCCATCAATGCTTATGTCTTCTATCATGGACCTTCAGAGCTTAATATCTCAAATGTGTATTCATATATGCGTATACTTACACATATACATACTTTTTCATTCTCTGGAGTTTAAAATTATGGTGCACTTTTTTGCACTGAAGAGAAACAAATTCGATGGGTGAAAGTTGTCAGAACAGCATTGTATTGGTACTACTAATGTCTAGTCACATAATTCTTATTTTTTTTCTAGTAGACAAACCAGTCATAGTGATTTGCCTCATACTGAAGCTTCTACCAAATTTAAATGCCTTTCATCCTGATTTAACCAATTTTAGGTTCCCCAAATCCTGCGTTCAGCTATGCCATAGAATCTCTGGTGTCCTTCGTATCCCGGATCCCCTGCTCATGAACCACGGCAGGGACTGAATCTGCCTATGGGACCCTGCTCCTGCAGAAGAGTAAAATATATTCCCTAATAACATACTTATAGTTTGAGTTTCCAGAATACTTTTTCCTTGCTGGAAAACTCCTGATTTTTCTTCTGATTCTGATTTTCCCATGAATACTGAATTTCAGCTAGCACCATTAGTTTAATGCTAAGACTTAGGCATTTGAGCAGTAATCTCAAAACACCTATAGAAGGAAAATAAATCAGCCTATAAAAGAAAGATAAAGATATTACAAAGACAAAAGCCAAATACGTCTCTGGAAAATTGCTTTGGACTTTGAGTGTTGTACTGCACTAATAAAGCAGCACTTAAAGCAGAAGAACTCAGTTAAAAAAAAAAAAGTATAATAATTTTCAAATAAAATCATAACAGTTTGAGAGTGCTTTATGCTTTGAACTACCCAAAAATGCAGTTTCAAGATACATGACACTACTTCCTTTCTACTTATTTTATATTATTTTTAATAAAATTAGGTGTGCAAGAGATAAACCATACTTTAACCCCACCAGAAAAGAGCTGTGTATCTTTCTATCCAACTATTTGAAATTCTACTAAAATTATCTTAATTACATTTCTTGCTGCATTTGAATGACTACTTTTCTTATGCAGGGCACTTTCGATATTTCATTAGGACGACTTTTAATTTTTCAAAATTAGTTAAAATAATGTGGTTTATATTTCTAATTTAATGATTAGGTTGATGAAGGCAAACACCAAGGTATTTGTAACAGGCAACAAAAATACTACATGATTATTCTTTCTATGAAAAAATAAGAAATAAATGGAAAAGATTATTTTCAATCTGAGAAAACCACTAAACAATGCTGTAAAGTTGATTTTTGTATGTACTTTAGGACTCCTCCCTTTGATACCTACGTGCTGGTAGTGTTGTTATGCAGGAACTCATTTTAGTTTGGAGGATTTCTTTTTAATTAGTTCATTGGCAGTGATTCTTTGCACACTTTATTTTTTCCAGGTTCTGCTGTTTCTTATCACTGCCTGCCAAATGGAGAAGTATAGAATTTAAAACTGTTAAATAAGAAGTAATATTCTTACCCAAGAATAAAGCACAGAAGTTGGCTCAGATGTGTATTCATTCATCTTTTAAATGAATGGCTTCATTTCAGAAAGGATGACACAGATGCAAATCTTATCAGCTTTCCAGAGGAGAGCTGCACCCACTTTATCAATGTACCAAATATAGATTCAGCATTTCGGTGTAAACTACTAGCAGAAGTAACACATATATTTGTGTGTGTATTATACATGATTATATATCATATAATATTATATATTTTATATTCTATTTTATTTTATATACAATATATTATATATTGTATATTTGATCTAAAATATATATTAAATGCAATATATAAATATTGTTTTATATATTAGTTATATATATATATAATTAATTTTTTAACAACATTTTGTTTTCCAAAAGGATTCTTTTATGCTCTTATTATGCAATGTGTTGCACCAACTCTGAGGGAGTTACTTTGCCATTTGAGAGGATTTTATTTATAAAAACTTAACATTTCCATAACATTTCAGGTACTTATGTGTTCAGGTCTTTCCTAATTATGACTATGCTTTGATAGTTACCCAAAGATTCAATATTTGTCCTTTTTTTATGCTTTCTTCACGGGGGTTGGTTGATGTTGTTCAGTGAAAGTGCTTACTGATCTAAGTTACAGCATTACTTGACCAGTGGTGATGAGCAGAAATAAAGATCTTGTCTGACTTCTATATCATCAATCACAAATCATGTAAAATCAGCTCTAAACTACCCTGATCACATTACTATTTATCAGTTGTGGAATCTGAATGCATGTTTTTCAGAGCAGAATTTGTTTACTTGAGCTAAAGGATAATCACAGAGAGGAAAACACAAACTATTGTTTAACCTTCAAATGACAGACCTCAAACTATCTTTTTTTGAAGTCTTATGCTAATGATAAAATTTATTACCATGAGTTTTCATCATAGAATTCACAAACATGAGGGGAAAGCTGCAAATGTGATGGATCAGTAGCCCCAGTGGGAAACTGAGCATGTGCACAGGCACATACATAACATGCACAGGCTGAGTCACCAATCATCTCATATAACTCCATAATAAAGTAATTGTTCTTCTTGACACTTGAGATGAGATTTGGGTCAGATTCTGTGCAGCCCCAGCTTATGTTTCCTGACAGTTACTTGCAGACTTCTTTGCTTTGCACACCCACCACTATCCATCAGCCATCCTAATTGGAGTGACCACTGCCACTGCAAGGCAACAGAGTTGTTTGCAGCATCCTCTCCCACGGGAACTCAAACCCCAGGAACCTGGGCACATTTGTTTGTAAAGTTCTTCAGTAATTAGTTCAAATGATCAGGCTTGGAAAACAAAACCAACAAAAAACCCCTACACTGCTGCACTATATCAGTTCATCAGAGGTCATGACCACATCTCCTATAGTCTCACAATAGAAGCTGCGAGCCTACATCCAAAATTTCCTGAAGATATAATGCCAAAGAATTGGATTCTGGATTGCTGGAAGTAGTTAATCATATGTGCTTGGACTTCAGGTTTTGAACAATTATCCAGAAGTAATAATGCATGAGATTCCACCCACTCACAGTTAAGTATCACATCATCAGTACCATAAAAAGGCTGTCTGGATGACTTTCCCAAAATAAAACAGGTAAGTTATATCCAGAAATGTATTTAGTGAAGGCAATCATGAATGCATAGCATTATCAGATCAAGGCTCTACTGATTACCCTGTAAGGTAATACTGTTAGTATCTATTATTCAAATAGCTAAGGAGACTAAAAAAAGAAACAAAATTAAGCAAAGCACCATCCTCATCAACCCAAAATCCCAGACTAGTTTGTCTGTTGCATGGTCAATGCAACAGCAGTGGAGATGTTCTGCAGTGCCTCATAGATGTAAAAACTATGGAGGTGTGACACACTAACAAACTGGATCACTGCATTTGTTGTTATGCTAAACTTTTACACTCTTCTAGTGAATTTTCCCTACTTCAACAGTTAAGAGATAACTCAGTCACCCCAGGCTACTTTTATTGACAAGATATCCAATTACTACAAAACTAGGTGTCTACAAAAAATAGATGCCATTCCAGATAGACTGGTAAAACTCTCAAATATACTCTCATTCATACCATAGGAAAATTGCTTTTCATATGCATTAATAATGATGATTAACATACATATCTTGAAGATACTACATCCTAATCAGTCTCTCTGTAGTGAAGTGGTAAGAATATCCCCGTTTTCACAATAAGGCAGTTTGCTCTTTACAGGTCATAATTTGAGAGCATGGGTATGAACTCAGGAATTTCTTAGTTTTGAAAGCTGAGTCCAAGCCATTAAGCAATACATTTAACTTTAAATAAATTTCTAGATACAAAACTCAAGTCTGCTGTGCAAATGTGCTTAAAATGACACAGGGATGCATGTCTGAGAAATAAGATTTTCCCAGGCATATGTTAGAGACTGAATTTGGGACAGGTTTCTCAAAGTACTTTTAACAACTCACTGCCTAAGGATGATCATGTTGTAAAACTGAAAATCTGAGCAGATACATTCTATATTTCCTTCCCTAGGTAGCAACAAAAAGTACATTTTGATGTTAAATATTATGTACTTTAAAATACTGATGAAGACATCTAGTGAAGAACAGGGTCAGACACTAATACCAAGACAGTATATTTTCACATTGTAAAAAAGATTTTTTATATGTTACAAGACTATAACACAATATGTGTATAAAGCCATCACTAACATGTTAAGAGAAACATGCAGAGTGGCAAGGTCATGGAGCTGCCTCAGTAATGGTGTACTTACCTCTGGGACAGAGCCCACAGCTATAGTTCTTAACCAAGATAATTTCTTAACCATGTTTTCCTAAACCAGAGTCTGAACAGAGAATCTCACAGAATACATCTCTGTCTAGCACACATTTATCTAATTCTACCTATGTTCATGTTAATACAATGGTAGTGGCATTAATCACTGTGCAGGTATC
Organism: Empidonax traillii; assembly: GCF_003031625.1. Classification (NCBI taxonomy): domain Eukaryota; kingdom Metazoa; phylum Chordata; class Aves; order Passeriformes; family Tyrannidae; genus Empidonax; species Empidonax traillii. Next base: position 149,885 of record NW_020955228.1, on the reverse strand, counting down.
ACCCCCTTCCACAGATTTATAATGACCAGGTCTAGATTTAGGAACAATTCAAACCCACTAAATTCAGAGGCAGCCAAGGATCATGGTTTCAGCAGGATATAAAGTAATGTTGACTTACAGGGAACTAAAATATTACACTGGTCTCTTCTAGAGTAATTCTGAAATTCATAATTGTGTAATTAAAACATTTTTCTTCTGCCTGGGGCCTTTAACCCACCATTTGATTCTGTGCATGCTCAGCCTCTCACCACCGTTCCAGGGGTATGGACTTACCCTCTGCAATTCTGCATGTCCCAGTCACAGGGGCCAGGACCAGTCTATCACTATGTGGGTATAACCAAAACTGCATATTCTACACCCTCTATGGCATTTCTGATGGACTGTTAATAAATGGATCATTCTCAGCAGATGCCCAGGGCACACCTGACACCTCAGGCTACAAGATGAGTGTTAAAAAATCCTACAAGGTAGGAGAGCGTTCCTTTGTCTTCACAGCAATGACTTGATAACTTCTCTCCAGAAAGGTATTAACACCTTCACACCCAGTCAGAGTGGTCAACTCTGCTAATGGGCCATACTTGACTGGCATAAAAGGCAGCAGCAAGGACCTAGACCATCAAAGAGTCCAGAAATATCCCATGACTCAGAGTTAAATCACTCATTGTGAAACTCCCTGCCCTAGGGGGAGGTACTGGGATTTCCCCCCTGACCCTAAGCATATGTAATCTTGGGGGTTTGGGACTTCTGGTACCACTCAATGGATTGAGAGGAGGACCAGAACTTCAACAGGACTGCCACTGCTGCTCTCGAAAGGACCGTGATCCTTATTTCAAAAGAACTGCCACCATCATCTGGACCAACCGGTTTTCTTTTTACTTTGCACCCAGGGGAACCAGGTGGTGCTCAGCACAGGGGCTAACACACAGTGTTCTTGTCCCAGGGAGCTGGGTTATACATCTGTCTTTGGGGGTTAAAACCAGTTTTCTCTGTATCATTGGATAGGACAAGAGGGCATGGGCTTAAGCTCTGCCAGGGGAGGTTTAGGTTGGATATTAGAAAGAAGTTCTTTACAGAGAGAGTGATCAGGCAGTGGAATGGCCTGTCCAGAGAGATGGTGGATTCACAGTCCCTGGAGGTTTTTAAGATGAGGCTGGATGTGGCACTGAGTGCCATGGCCTAGTAATCACAGTGGAGTTGGATCAAGGGTTGAACTTGATGATCTCAGAGGTCTCTTCCAACCTAGTAAATTCTATGATTCTATGACTGTATTTATTGGAATCTTTTTAGTAAATTGTAACTCTGATTTGTAATCTCTCAAATCGGGTTCATTTTTCCTGCCGATTTACTTTTAAACCAGCACACTGCATCAAGGGGTACTGGGAAAAGCAGCTGATACCATTGCAAGGCCACTCTCTGCTGTCTTTCAAAGACTGTGGAGATCCAGCTACACAGACAAAAACAGGGGTTGCTCAAGGTCTTTCATTAAATTAAATGTCTTAGTATCGACAATATTCTCACTGCTACTCAGTTAATAAATACTCAGGTCTCTTACATCTTAAATTCAGAAATAGACATCTGAACGGTCTTTCATTCAGAATGAAAGTCATAAACTAGATTTATTAGATTGAAACTCCATTTCAACTGAACAGTTCAACTGGGACAGCCCTGTTGTTTTCTGGAAGGTTGGTTTTGCTTTCTGTTGTACTTAAGCACTGGGGTGGGGTGGGCAGTGAAGGGCTGGGAAGCAGAAACACTTTTAACTCCATTCTCTTTCTCAGGGAGCACTCTGCAGCTCCTCAAGCATCACCTGAATTACAGCCATCTCACTAAGGGAGGCTGCTGCCCGTGGCACATACCATAGGCTCCTGGTATCACTGAAGAGGGAAGGCAGCAGCACCTCTACACATTAGTTTTTAATTTACAAGAAAAAATTAAATAGCATCAGAATAAAAACTAGGATGCCTCAGACTGCACGGTAAGTAATGATTAGTTCTATCTACAAATAAATTGTCAATAATAGTGGTGGGGTGATTTTATTTGTTTGGTTTGGGTTTTTTTCGGAGGTGTTTTAGGGGTGAGGGAGCTTCTTTGTTTTCTAAATAAAGGACCCTGCATACACCTTCCCCCGGGTTTAGCTGGTTTCACCAAGGTTACTAAGTAACCTTGAGTTGTATTCTGCGTTTCTACTGCTCTTTTCAGAAGGAAATTGAATCCCTCCCATGTCTGAGAAGCCCAGCTTTAGGTTTAAATAGGATTTTTCAAGTATTAGCATATCAAAGAGCATAGTTGACAGCATGTAACATAAGATTAGCACATTTTATTTTTTTCTAAGTCTCAGCTTCCTTCTGTCATACTATTTTGCATTTTTAGGGAGAGCAAACCAAAGGCAACCTTGGTAGCCATCTGCAGGAGCAAGACACGTCGCCTATTTACACAACAGCTTAGTCTGCTTCCAGAAATCAGAATGACTTTAATCTGTTGGGTCCCTCCATGAACACTGCTGGCCCTTGGAAAGTCTACAAGGCAAAAACACTTAGGTCCTGACCCCCGAAAATATTTACCAGTACTGAAGAGCTGGATCCTGCCATGCCACACAGGATGTTAAAGATATTGAAGAAGCCAGGACCCTCTCCTGATTATAAACTGTTCAGAGGGCAGTCAGTCACATCAGGTCATATGGTATGTTAAAAGGGGCAAGAGTGGAAATCGCAATTCTGCCCCATCTCTGGATTGGCATCAAGCAAAAGGGGTTGTAGACAGTATGAGTTTTAGAATCTATATTCTGCAACCATATTGTGGGCTTTTAAAGCTTATTTTAACACTTTTTTGCATATTTGATGAAAAATTTGCAAATTTAGTTTCAGCATGAAAAGTGAAATAGTTATGTTGATTGTGTCAAAATGTTTAAACACACTGAATGTAAAATTTGGTCTTAAGTTTATGGTGGGAATGGATCTCAATGCAGACAGCTACTAACACTCCACAAACCTAAATTATTTTAGACAGACTTCACATTTAAGAAATAATATATAAGCCTGCAAAAATCTTGAAAAACATAGTAGGTCTTTACCTGTTGTTTTTCTAGATATTACCATGTACTGAGGTAACCCTTATATCACTCCTCTGACTAGTATTAGAACAACAGTCTTGTGGTACAATTGTCACAAGGAAAGTCAGTTAAAAGCAAATTACAGTCATTTCTCAACCTCAATTATATTGCTAGAGCTGTTAGAAGCATTACTTCCTAAAAACCTCTCAAGTATGACATACATCATTACCTTTCAGGTATCTACAGCTGCAGTCAGTGAAACGCTACATTACAGTGATGCCAAAGCTCCTTAATCAAGTTCTAGTTTTCCTGCATTAGGTGATTCACTGGTTCATGAAAAAGCATCTCTGTTATGGAGCAAGGTCAGCTCCACAGTGCCCATGACAGCTCATTAAACTGTGTGGCACCTGCTACCCACACAGAGGAAACATGAGTGAGGCATCTCAGCTCTGAGACTTAAGAAGTAAGGCTTCCTGGAGAAGGACAAAAAAATCACAACAAAAATGTAGCAGGATCTTTACCTCATGTGACACCAAGAGATTTCTAGCAAAATTAAATGTGAGATTCCTCAAGTTGCTGGATAGACATCATCTTCATACTGGAAGGCAATTGCTGTCATTCATCACCAGGGGAAAGGCACCTAGTCAGGTGAAGGCATTAGCACATAAACACACACAACCCAAGTAGGCACACAGTTACACAGTTATATTAATGAAGTTTTTAGAAGTGGACTGAAAGCAATGTAGAGCCAGGCAGGGGAATTTTCAAATCTTTCAGAAGTTTCTGTCAGTCAGGTCTTTGAAACTAGCCTATTTTAGAGATGTCAGATATTTCAGTAGTTAGATCTCAAAATCATCTACATTGGGTGTTTTAGAATAACAATTTCTGGGTCTTTATATTTATCCAAATTTCACATTTGTTTATTTATTCTCATTTACCAGTATATTTTTCCCTTTTAATGCTCCTTATCCTCTCCAGACAGACAAAATGGTGTTTGAAATCTATCAGGTATGATTTCAGTTTTGTACTCCCCTACCTACTCTGAATGGGGGGAAAAAACCAACGTGAGAGGAATCCAAATCATGCAGTCTGAAGTATTTGGATCAAATAAAACTGTTCACTGCTAAAAATATAATTCTGTCTACCCATCTCCAGGTAGGTAGAACAAGACAGAAGTGGTTCTTCACATCACATTCTTCAAGCATTTATCTATACATAGCAAAGCACTGCTGGGAGGTTACTGTTCTCCAATTTTATAATCTTCAATACAGAGCTTGGACAGTCACAACGATTATGACAACTCTGGGAAGGAAAAAGGATGGTATGAAAAAGAAAATAGCAAGCATGACTGTAATTATTTTCCCATCTAAACTTAGTTTTTAAAAAATTAGTCTTTGTAAAGAGATTGACTAGTTGAAACAAAACTAAAAACCCTCTACATAATAAGACCCTCATTAGTTATCCAGACTAGAAATCTGATGTAGCAGTCATGAAAATACAACAGGTTTCTCCAGGAGAAACCTTAAAAATAACCCCTAAGGTGTTCCAAAATGTCTGCATAAGACTACCTGAAGCATTTCAATACTATGAATGTTCCAAAGCCATGTTCTTTGTTGCCCAGTTTTTAAAGGTTAAAGCTTTTAGGTGATAATCAATGCTTAAAATAACTTTGCAAATAGCTGTAACTGGGTCTGGCTGGGATGGAGTTAATTTTCTGCACAGCACCCCACACAGCTCTGTGCTTTGGATTTGTGGCTAAAACAGAGCCGATAACACACCAGTGTTTTGGCTAATGTTGAATGGTGCTCACACAGCTCAGAGGTTTCATTTTCTATTCTCTCCTCTTCCTCCCCAAACCTTCAGGGACTAGGTTGGGGATGGCCAAGAAGCTGTGAGGGAGCACAGCCAGGACAGATGCCCCCAGCTGACAAAAGGGCTATTGCATAAGGAATCATGCTCAGCCATAAAAGCTTGGGTTAAAGAGAAAGAAAGGCCATTCAGGGTTATGGTGTTTGTGTTGTTAACACCTGCCTGCTGGTACGAAATAAATTCCTTTTTTTGCTTTGCCAGTGCACATAGCTTTGCTTGTCCTGTCAAACTGTCTTTATCCTGACCCAAGGGTTTTCTTGCTTTTGTCCTGTTTCTCTCCACCACTGGAGGGAAGAGTGTATGGGGGTGGGGGCTCACCTACTGGCAGGTGTCAACCCACCACAACAGCCCAGGTTTGAACTCAGCCACTTCAGTCGCTCAGTCAGACAACACTAATTCATTCACATATGATGTTCAGCTTTCAGATACTTCAGTTTATTACAGACTTAATGCAATAAAACATAGTATCAAAAAAAAGTAGATTGCAAAGTTTTCACATCATGGAATGCCAATAGTTACAAAAATTGAAGTCATACTATTGAAAATACATGAAAACCAGTGAGAAAATATGGTCAGATGGGGGGAAAACTTGTGAGAGACAGGGAGGAGGAAAAAAAAAAAGTAAGTCAGTTAAAAAAAAAAAAAAGGAGAGATACATCATCCAAGTTTTTTAAATAGAAAATTTAATCATTCTTTGAGTCAAACAATCCTGTCTAGAAACAAATATTCATAATGAAGTTAACTCCAGAATCTGAACCTCTAAATAACAAGATTCCTTGTCCCAGTTAACTTACATTAAGACAGCTTGTGTCCTACAAGTCATTCCAAAATACCCTTTTACTTCTAGAGTGCTTATCGTGCTTAAGTGGATAGATTGTTTGCTACACAGTTACAAGAACATCTTAAATTACAAAAATAGTTATCACTCATTAGTATTTCTATACATATCTTAAGCTATTATATGCACACTCTGTACAGTGGATGTTAACAGTAGTTAAATTTGCTTCCTTAAACAAACAAAAAAAAAAGAACTAAATCACTGACAGATTCAAAATATTCAGGCACCATAATACACTTACATGTCTGGTACTAAACAACCCTGCCCATGCGAAGCAAAAGCAGTTTCAGTTCCCAGAAGACATACGCATCCAGGCTGTAGGGCCCTTGTGATGGCTGGTGGAAGAGGACGGTCTCAGGATCAGGACAGTCTAAACAAGCTTTCAGATTCCATGCAGATTTCTGGACAATAGGCCCTCCCTACCGGTGGAGAAGGGGGTTTTCATGGTAAAAGCTATAGGGCAGCAGAACTACCCCTCTGGTAATGACCAGAACTCCCCAGTTAAAGATAAAATAGGAAGGTGACTTCTCAAGTGGAACAAACATTGGGTGTTTCCCATAGTCAAATTATCATTTCCAACATGTTTTGGTTAGGTTTTATTCCTCCCTCCCAGTGCATGATCAGGGCGATCACAAACAAATATTTTTGATGGTTGCAAGTAGTCCATTACTGAAGTATGTTGGTTGCACTCGCATTATTTATCCTTCCCTTCCAGAATTAATAGTAAGCCTGGAAGCATTGCTAGGGTTGTGGGCTTTCTGTTAGACAGGCAAGTAAAAAAAGTAGTTCTTACAGGTACCACCACTTGTCTTAATCTCTTAACACTTAAAGTCCAGTTCAACTGATGTTCCACTTAACACAGCTGCCCAACTCTGAAACAGGTCACCCATTTCAGAAGGTGCTGTCTAGGAACATACAAATTTGGGGGGTGGGGAAGAGATGGGGAAAAAAACCAAAACCACAACTACCAACCCTGAAAAAAAAAAAGCCTTAAAGTGCTGAATAAGAAATAACACTATTTCTCTTTTAATTTTTTCTGAACTTAGAAGCTTCTCTCATACTACTCCAAGCACCATGCTTTCCACCATTAGGACATAACACTTCAGTCAGAAGGTTAAAGACCTAATGGTTAAATCCAAGCATTTAAGAGAGCTGGTGCTTAAATGGTTCCCTTTATACACCACACATTAAAAAGCCCAGGCATGTTTGCAATGTACTACAATGAAAAAATATACTCACTTGCAAAACTTCAAGGACAATTTGAAGCAAAGTCAACTAAGGTATGTACTTAAGTCTGCCAACATCAGACTGCAAAATATAAACACTACAATGTTAAAATCAAGGTCATGCACACATCAGAAGTGCATTAAGAATTTCAAAGCTATACCACACAGGAAAAAGATACTTATGCTTGTCTTCATGAAAGATTAAGAACTAAGCAACTATCCTCTAAATATCAAGATGATCAAAGAAATTATGAATAAGCTTCTACGGCCTTTCCCCACACCAGGAATTCAAAAGTGAGTGTCAGGTACTACATCTTTTAGTAAGAGCACTTCTCTTTAAATCTCTCCAAACAGATATTTGATTGTTGGATCTTTGATGGTTTGGTAGCTTCATAAATTCATTTATTTATTTTTAAAGCAACATATTTAAAATGTACAATAATTTTGCTCTCTGATGTCAAATAGCCAACATTTTTATGCATTTAGGTGTTCCATACTTAAATTATCAATTTGAAATTTTACAGTTATTCTATACAGAATATATTAAGCTGATTTTCAATAGTGCCATTACAGTGCAACATCTGGACCACTGTTATAAGGCGTAACTAACAGAGTTTCCATTTTAAAGTGCAACAGGTTTTGGTACAGGAATTGCTACAAAGAATTCAAGTGAAAAGAAGTCTACTAGAAATAAACACACCATGATGCCAGTATAAAGGTATTTTATAGTATTAGAAGGTTATGGGGAAGTTACAAGTGAAATAGGAATCACTTCAGAAGAAATCCTTCAGAAACTATCTATCTTACACACATGAAGACAAGCCAGGAAAAAATACAATTCTTCAAGCTCACTTTCTGGAGAGAATTTGAACTTATTGATTTACAGTGCACTGAAAGGTTTGCCTTTTTTTATTTTAAAATCAAGATAAAATAAATGTGAAAAATGACAGGTCTGTCACTTGGATCTATTACCTTGTTTAAAAAGTTTACAAGTTAATAGAGTTCCCTTGCTCCTTCAGCATGTTTCCAAGCTCAGCCATATAAATCTAGTCTAAATTAAGTATTCACACAGATGTTTACCTTCTTATCTGATGAGATGTTATATTAAAATTAGTAGGTAAATTAAAATACTTGCTGTGTTTGGTTAGTAATATGCTGACAGTTGTGCAAGGAGATACTAACACCTGCAGAACCTTAAGCCTGTTACTGTTACAATAACTTCTCCCACACTGACTTAATTTGAGAATTCAACAGGACCTTTAACCCACACTTTATTTTTTAAGGTGAGAACTCTTCATCATGCAGTAAGTCTACCACAAATTGATGGGTGTTAAAGTTTATATCCATTAGATATCCTAGAGGACAAAAACTGAGTTGTACCTTCCCCCTTCTGAGACATACGCAGAAAGAATAATTCCACTCAACTCTTTAATCTGAATTAACCAATACCAAGCACTTCATGCAAGGTTAAGATCTATAGATTTAAGTATGTATTTTGCTCAACATGTCTGCCAAAATTTCAAAAGTCAGTTTGAGTCTCAGCACTGCATAAAGTGTAACCTCCTCTTGCCATGCTTGTTCAAAAGCAGCGTTCACTACTGTCACCAAATTATTTTGTCATTGTGCCGTTCCAGTTATTTTAGAATGCCTTTAACCCTTGGAAGAAAAAAAATATTTTAAATCAACATAAATATCTGCCTAGAGCTGCTTTCTTCTTTTCTCTTTCAAAAAACCCCAAACAAATAACCCCTAAACAAAAAACCAAAACAAAACAACACTCTAGATCTAAATACCTAGGCCTAAAAGAAAAAGCCTGTGGTCACTTACTGGCTGACTTCAGATCTGACATGATTTAAATCAGAATTCTCTCCCTGCTCTTCAACATAAGCAAATCTTCCTACCACAGGTAACATTGAAAAGTTAACCTCTCTGCTTTTAGCCAGCTCCCCACTATCCTGGTTTTTAGTTATCACCTTTCAGACAAGCTTATGCATGCATTTTAGCAGCCCCAGCGCTGAACCTCATCTCTACTCTTAGAGACTAGTCAATTGTGAATTAGTTTTCCTCATCACCGTAAGCTGTAATAAAGAATGTTTACTTTTAAAGGCCAAAATTCAAGAATCGTTTTCAGAATATAACTACAGCAAGTCATCCAAACTGACTACTCTAATTCCAGAAATTCTCTAAAGCCAAAACCTGACATCTTCATCTTACCAAAAGCTATATAAAACTGACAATTCAAGTTCCAAAAGTTTTCAGAGACTGCCAGAGTAAGTGCTCATAGCATTTCAAACAAAGAAAGGTTGTTTTGGGGTTTTTTTGTATCATTAAGTAATGCATTTAAGTAAGTTTTACATCATTGATATTCTTTTCCCCACCCACCCCCTTAGGTCCATCTAAGAGAGGTCAGTAAAGAAAAGAGTAATGTAGACATCTATCTTGACTCAAGTACTGGAGCATCAGAGATTGTTAGGGGCAAGAAGTTACCTAGCAGCCTTTTTCCATAATGTTTATTGCTAATTCATTTTGTGTAACTTATTTCCAGCAGATGGGCAGCATAAAAACCACAACATCTATTAAAAAAAAAAAAATAATTCAATAAAATGCAACAGTCTCAACAGTACCTTCTTATAACTGCAACTTATCTAATTCAGAAATAAACCAATCCTGATCTACTTAATTAAAACATTTTGCACCTAACCCTTAGAACAGTCAGTCCTAAGGAGTCAAGCAACTTTGGACCCAAAATTTATAATCACCATAATTGATAAGAATCCTGGAAATTCTCACCGTGCAAACTATGCTACAGAAACTATTGACCACTGCGAGTCAGTCTCGCAATTACATCAGCATTCACCCTTACAGAAAGGATTGCTGCGTTTTCCCTTACTTAACTTTGACGTGAACTGTGAGTGCTCTGGAGATACAGTAACTGCTGCATTTGCTTACTGAGCCTGTGCAGGAAATAGGCACAACAAAACATATTAACACTTAGAAGTAGCTTAAATACATAGAATATTAAAATAAAAATAAAGAAAATTGACATGAAGCTCTCCAAACCCGTGCTCAAAGTTTCCCATCTAGTTCCAACTGCACAATATTGATTTCCGTAGCTATTCTCAAAAGTTTACTACAAAACAGACCAGCAAAGCCTTTATTTATTAATTTTCTACAGTCTTGAATTTTTCCTTTGTCAGTAATTGTTCTGGGGGTTGTTTTTTGTTTAGTTTTAAACTCAACTTTAAATTTAACAATGTACATTCTCCTTAAAACATCCTAGAGGTAGCAGGAGAGAATATGAATGAAAAGATGCCAGATTCTAGAAGTTGCACATTCAAGTGTAGTGTCATCGAAGAGAGCTTTCCTGGCTTTCACAGACTGCATGTCACCTCTAATCATGTATAGGAAACAAAACAGAGAATCCCAAAATAAAGGACTACTGTCACTGGCTTACTAATAGAAGTTTCACACCCTGATATCTCAAAGTAATTTTGTTATTTAAGAAGTAATACTGCCTTTTTCAATAGTTAAATATCAAGAACTGAAGTACAGACTTAAAATTTATGAGTATATTTGTTTTTTAAAAATGCTCATTAGTGACACATTTCACCTAAACACAGACATATACACAGTTACTCTAAGCTGATGTACCACACTGTAAGGAAAGGTCCCAGTTCTGTTCAAGAATCCAATATTCCCCCTTTCCCTCCCACCACACAACTCGACAGAGGTGCTTACAGTAACAGAAAGCAAACAGAAGGGAAAAACACAACACTTAACAAGTGCACCTATATACATTTTGCACCTCTTCCCTCCTTGTATCTAAAGTGAACAGGTCACCACGTTTGCTATGCTGTACATTGCTCGTACTCTCCCCTTCATGTAGTACCAGTCCTATCCAAAGGATCTCTGCAAGCACCAACAGCAGTCATTCCAAACCAACCAGCAGGTGCTTTTACTGTGGAGGTTGAAGTACATTTAAATATTCTGACTGGCCCAGCTGATAGGTCGTGTTTCCTCCACAGTCCACATACTGATATCTCTCCTGGGATATTTGTTCAGAGTGGCCAAAGTACGAGGTTGTCACTGTCACTCTTAAAAAGACAAAACAGAAGAGATTTTGAGTTTCCCAATCTAAAAATGTGCTGTTACACTACTAGGGTTTTTAAGGAAAAAGTTTTGGAACAAAGTATGTTATAAATAAATTTTAAAACATTAGTAATTCACCACTACAGATTTTCTCCACACAAGACATCTGGTTCCCTTAGTACACACTTTTTTTCCCAAAGATGCTAAAGCTGATATTTGCTCATAATATCTTGCTTAGTGGTGAAAGCAAATGATTAGACAAGTCATCATATGTCTAGCCTAAACACAGACCGTCACACTCATCAACAAAAGACCCCACTAAGCTGAAATTTATGCAACGTCACAAAAAGCAGTCTCTGACAGAGTACTAAAGCCTGTGACTCCTTCAAGATCACGAAGTTCTCAGCAGGTTCTGAACAGTGGCTGCTATACAAAGTCACTTTAAAGTCTTTGAGACGTTAATAGCTCCACAGGTACAGCCCAAATGCAGAGCAGATACAGTTACAACAGTGTTTTTCTGTTTATTTGAGTGTCTTTACACCACCAGAACCTGTCAGAAGGCCCAGTTCAGTTTCAAGAACTGCAAAGCTACTAAACTAGAAAGTACATTGATTTCATTTTACCTATGATGCAAAGACTCCAGGATTAAATATTTCTGAGTAATATTTCGACAACAATTACATAGCTTCTAAAATTTTTTCCAACAAATAGGAAGTCTGCCATACTTACTGCATCATCACTACTATGTTATGTACTTTGATAGATGGTAAAGTACAGAAGTCACTGCAAAAAAAGAAAAACAATTATTAGATTTGCATCAAACCTTTCCAGGTAATTATCTAAAAAGCAAGACTTGTGGTTTCAACTGGAAATTCTGATAGAGACTACAGAGTCGGCAGCAATGGCAACAAAATCACTTGCTGTAAGTCACCAGCAGTTACTGTATGCTCACCTATATCTTTTATGTACCTAGTCTTGCTTTCACAGGAACAATCCAGACACGTTTGCTTATATATAATGCCTGCCAACAGAAGTGTCCTAAGAAACTGTTCACTCCATCTTTCAGAAGCTAAAAAGTTAACCTGAACCACTACATTAAAGCCTCTTGATATCACTTGGCCACTGACAAAGACTTTCAGTATGAAGGGATACAGAAATAATTTGCTGCAACTCCACTTCATGTGGAATCTATATATAGGAAGGAAATTTTACAAGAAAAGATCCATGTTATATCAACTTTAGCATTTTTTCATGTAAAACTATCAGTTTCTATTAAAAAAAACCCTCAAACATCCTGAAGGTACTGCTACTCTCGCTCAACACGTACCAACAACTTAGGAAAGTCCCTTTTATTTTTTGCACTCATCCACCTCTATATTATGCAAAGTAACCTTTAACCAATATACAGAGATTCTGAAATCAAGGTTATTGTCCTCTTGCAAGATAACCTTTTCAGAGTGATGTTTTCTGACACGCACCTATGTAGCACCATGTAAGTGCATACTTTTAACCCCAACTTCTTAAATCCTTTGCTCTTGGTCCCAAATGTATAAGCTCTAAAACTGAAAATCATGTGATCAGTGCACTAAGACTGCATGGCAGCCCCCCACAATATTTGGGTGGTCAATGCCACGGTCATTCTTTCTCCCTGCACCAACAAACATATAATATAGTATTAAACAGTGAATGAACACAGGTTATCCAAATTGTAAGAAAATACAAATCAAACAGTTTGGTATTATTTGTTTTATATCTGTACCGATGTCAAACATTTTGACTTTTTCCCCTGCTAGGCTTAAATCAGAATTTAGTTAGACTGTAATGCCAGATATTCTCGGTTAATGTACTTTTCTAATCTAAAATACAGACAACCTGTAACATAATATAAAGCCAGCTCATATACAACAGTACACAGTGGCTGACAAGCAGAGATGGGCAACACCAACATGCTGGTGTTTTTTTTAAGTCAAGATTATATGAAAATGGATCTGCTTTAAATAACAAACCACAAACCAACCAAATAAAAAAAAGCCCAACAAACACTACACAGCACAAAACTGTAGCTAGGAAACTACACTGAAGGTGAACTCCACATTGAGTCAGCTCTCTAAAATAAATGTGGAAATGCCCTGTATGATGTTGATTTCATCATGCAGGTTGGATGAATGCAGACACTTCAAGTCACTGAGAATCTCTGGTATTCAACCTAAGCTGACTTTACAGGACACACATTCTCTGGGATCCAAACCCAGGAGCTATGACCAAAGCAAGACCTAAATTAACTAGCCGGGGAAACACTGAAACGTGATCCACTGTACAATCCCTCAGTGCTATAACCCACAATGCCATCTGGATTAGAAAGATAAGCCCAGGACCCTCATATTTTTGTGTGGAGATAAAACTCAAACACAGAAACAAGTACAAAATGCCGGTAAGCCTAACTGAAGCTATCTTGGCCGGGTGTTCAAACAAAGGAAGCTCACTTGCTGTCTCCAGGGTCGCTCCATATAACAAACCCAGGCTTTCCAGACTCACAATACAGTGAAGGAGCAGAAACCCATCAACAAAAACTGTCAACAGCTCAGAGCTGTCTACTAATAACAACTGTGTAACATACAGAAAATATAGAGAAAATGAACAGCTATAATTTTGTATGTGGCTCATATTCTTTTTAGCACATTTCAAACACATGACAGCAAAGTTAGTGAGTGTTACTCACTAGGACCTTGCTCTAACAGCCTGTACAAGAATTTAACTGATACAAACTTCTACAGTCATGGGTCTCTCCACTAAGCACAGCCCATGTTTAGTGTCATTGTGTTGAAGCAACAAATATTCTCACATATGTACAAACAACCTATTAGTCTGCTCTCCTAGCACCATTCACAAACACTCCTGAAGGAGAGTAAGTTCAACTTACAGACTACTGGCACTGACACATAACAGCTTCGCCATTTCTACTTCAGGACTGCACAACATACCTCCAAGCTGCACCATTGTTCCACACTACAATTGCCAAGGTTCCAACTGTCAAGCAGAAGAGCCTGAAATCCAGTCAATTCAGGCCATAGGTAGTTTCTGCCTGTCTGTATCTTTTTACACATCCAAAGCCATGCAGGTTTTCTAATGTTAGCCATCAGCTTGCAGGGAAAATTTGCAGTTGATGTTGGGAACAGACTATCAACAGCATTACTGAAGTTAAGGCCACAGTACTAATCATAAAATTTTAGTGTATTATTGCACCAAAAGCACAACTAGGTAGGTACTAGCATGAGTTCTAAGCAGGCTATGAAGTTTATTCCTCATACATCCAGAGTGAGCAGATTCACAGGACTCAATGTTTACATTAAGCTACCTTACATGCTTTTAAAAGGTGACAGTTCAACACTTTACATTTGTTTAGAGTTTGTGCCCCTCTTGGTATTTCATACCGATTTCAATTTACTCTAATACTTTAAAACAATAAGGTTCTCCACCACCCCAAAGGGGCTGTCATCCACTAGAACTGTACACAGACCTGAAGTCTCAATAGTTAACTTCTTTTCAGTCTGCATTTCAGTGTAACAGAACTAAGATTTAGCTTTGTTACCAAAACACAATGACCTAACAGTCTGTTAGACAAATAAACTTTCAGAAGCTATGAATAAAACCACTCAAAGGGCAGGCTGTAAATACTGCATACTATTGTATACACATGGTCTGAAGAAAAGAAAACCAAATTAGTCTCTAATTTGTATAGTATTAAATACAAATTTTCATCTACTGCAGAGAAAGTTGTAGGGAAGTTACTGGAGAACTTGTTAGGGGAACCCACCTGCACCTTCACCCTCCAAAGCAGCTATTGCCAAGGCCTAAATCATTCAGAGAGAACCAATTTAAAGGGCTAAGTGCCAGGTACAGTAAGCCACTATATGAAATTATTGAAACAACTGTGGTTGAACTGTTCTTCAGTACTACTACTAAACTTTAAGAAAATGCCACAACATCTCTGCAAGCAGATTTATGCTAACTTTGAAAAAAGTGTTGCTTTTAACACCACTGCAATTTTTAATAAGATCCATGTGATATTTACAGGTGAGTACACTTACAACATGTAGCTCATTTCATCTTGTATGACTGTGGGCACCATGTAATCGATCTAAAAAAGAAAGCAATGAAAACACAAATGAGTAGATCTACACATGAAGATTAACATGTATTCAACTTTGAAAGCCTATGCTACTTACCTGTTTCATATCCAGAGGACCAATGTTGGTGATGTTGTTTAAACGTGCTTTGCCAATAACTGTTTTTGAAAACTGAACTTGGGCTGTGATATTTGCCACTTCAACAGAGTAATAGTTGTTATTCGTTATATTTAGTGTGTTCTGAAAAAAACAAACACAAAACATTAACAGTTAATCCATTCTGTGTATCTTCATGAGAAAGCATTTTGAAACTTGTGCATGAGACAGTAACACCTGAAATTATGCAAGTAAATTTTTGCTTGCTAGGACTGCGGGGAGGAGTGGTGTAATGGACCAACACTTAATTGCTTTCTCAGGATTTGTTTAGTGAATACATTGAGCAGCAAAAACTTCTGCTCAACTTATCTGCTGACAACCCTCCACTGCAAATATTGCATTTCTTCCTATCTTCAATTACTCCCTCCAGGAAATTTAGGTATCAGAGGACCTGTTTCTCCCAAGGAAGCTTTGCTTTATTTAAAATGAAGAACTCTACCGAAAGTCTTTAGGCAATCCTGTATCGAGTGCATTACCAAGAAGTCAAGAACTATGGGGAAAGAACTCATTTAAATTTTATGGTGTATAAGAAATCGTTTTCCTCAGCCCCAATTTTGACAAATACATAATACCAGAGCAGTATCAAATAGCATTCCTACATACACACACTTTCACTCATATTCCAAAAATAATGCAGGAAAAACTCCAAAATCACTGTTCCCATGAAAACAGAAGTCCCGGTGTTAGCTTGTAATTCCAGTTCTATTAGCTATAGCTACAGGAACGAGCCATGGCAGGTCCAGTTACACTTTTCCAACTGGTCATTTTAGCTGCTGCTATTTGTTAAGGCACTGACTAAGCTTGTCAGCAAGACCACAACTTCTGTGTATATTAAACTATCAGAGCAGTATCTCTTGATACATTATTCTTTACAAACATCCACAGAGGTAGTCAGACTTACCGTAATATTCAGATATATTATACGTCTACCCTGTTCATAAGTGACATACACCGACTTCACACCAATGTATTCAACGTCAATTGAGCGAGGAAACAAGAAAAATACAGCCAATCCAGAAAGTAGTAAACATACAGTTACAGAAGCAGTCACGTAGAGCTTTCTGGAAATAAAAAGAGCACATTTCAGAGTCAAAAGCACGTTTAACAACAGTGGCATACTACTTTCTGTAAGTGATAAGTAGCAGGACTAGTCAAGACAAGCAATTCAGTCTATTTCTAGCTTCCATTAGCTTCTAAGAGGGAAAAAAAAACTATACTGCACTTCACATCTATGTATCAAAACAGCTATTACTCTTGTCTATACATCAGAAATCCCATTTCAAATCACACAGCTATTCCAACATTTGTAACTTACAGAAGAAAATGGAAGAGGTAAATATTTTTGTGCTTTGAAACAAAAGCACTTCCTCTTAAGATCTATTTATAGCACAACTTCTGTCATTCTGCAGGACTCTTACACAACACACCCAGAAAGCAAAATAAAGCTCTTAGGACAGACAATCCCAACTTTCAGGGAAAGTGTTAGACTCCAGACAAGGAGCAGGAAATTTACAATTAACCTAATTGTGGGTGTGTGTGCAGAGGAGTGTGTGTGTGTGAGATAATAAAAAAACCTACCCACAAATAAAACGTTCTAATGCAGCTCCAATTTTGTCAAAATTAGAACACTACAGTAAAATGTTTCAAGTTTGTACTAATGTTACATCAGCTGTATGATCAGAATATATTATGTGAAGCTACTGTATTTTTTTCCACACAATCATTTCTGTTTACTACAAAAACATCAAACATTATCCAAATATTAAAGAAAAAACAAACCAAACAAAAATAAAACTAAAAACAAACAAAATCAAAAACACCAAAGCCAAAATATGTCAAAGCAAGAAGCCCTGAGCATTGTAATGAAACCTTTAAGTAGACTGTAGGAAAAAAATAACTACACTGTATAAGAATGATGAATTTGTTGACTTTGCTACTTGCTAAAATCAGAACTTTACAAATTAATTTTAGGTGACTTATTTTGTAGTAGTGGCTCAAGGAAACTACCACTTAGCCCAGACTTTAACAGTGAAGATATTTCTGCTTAGGTCAATTAAGATACCACAGAGATGGATAAATACTTGCATCATTACTGTAAACACACAGATAAAATATCTACAGGAATAGGTCACACAGTATTACTCAGCTTTGTACTTAGGTAAGACATATTGTGATGGAAGTATGCACACCTGTTAATAAACAACTCTCCTGAAGTTAGAGGTTAAGACTGACATAACTCACAATAAGGGTTCTTTCAGTACTGAATGCAAGAGAACATTCCAGTGATCTCAGCTTGATTCTTCTTATCACTATCTCCTTCAAATTGTTGAATTTTAACTAGAAGAGAATAATTAACTATAGATCCATGTATGACAAGTATCCATTAACTTACGTTCTTCTTGGCCTCAGTCTCTGATCACTGTACGGAATTAACGCTACCAGCTGATTTTCCTGCCCTGAAAGCAAAAACACCCTTTAAGAATTTAAACAAAGAATAAGTGTTGTTGTAGTTAATTTACACGAGTGCCCATTGTGACTTAATGGCACCAAAGAATAAACACTAAAGATAAACATTTAAATTCCAGATAACCAAGTCAAATACTACTGCAGCTTCTGTCATTTTCTGAAATAGAGCACAGATTACACAACATCAAGAAGAAAAAACACCAAGTCTGCAAAGACCAAAACACCAATAAATTCCACCTCTGTGCTGCACACATGCACTGGATGCAGCTTGCCTCTGGCACCACTTCCTGGAGGAAAACAGAGAGATAGAACAGCTTTGAACTCTCTGTGCCAGACCATATAAAGTCATAGGACAAAATATTCAGAAGCTTGGGCAGTATGAACTGATACAGAAGGCATTCTTCATGTACTCTTCTGAAAAAGCAGAAGTCAGGTTTGGCCTTGGCAACACAAGTCATATACACACTGCATTCTGGAAACCACTGGTATATAAAACCATTTATCATGGTGCTGCTGGGCTGCAGTACCCTGTAAGCCAAAATGAGCATCTACTGGAATTTCTCCAAACAACAAGTTATGTCACTAGACAGCATCTTTAAAACGGGAATATCTTAACAGGAGAAATAAAGAACACATGCACAGATGAGCTGTTGAAAATACATGGACTATGCCGGCCTGTATAGCTTTTACTCTTTGCTGTGGAACTGAGATTTGTCTGTATGAGATTAGAGGCCCCAAGGCTGAGTCAGATTTTCACTTTTTAGCCTAAATGCAGAATTTGACCAAATCATCACTTTGCTAATTAAGCACTTGGAAGTAATTCCATGATGAATCACTAATCTAGGCAAAGCATGCTAACCAAGTAGGTAGTAACACGTAAAACATCAACCTTCTAAAAAACCTCTACCAGTTTAAAACAAATTTTCATCTCTGCTTCAATTAAGCATCAACCTTTGAACACAATCACACAGTCCTGCTTTCATACTATATCATACTGACAAAGCTAAAGGTTTCCAAGTCACAAAGCACAATTTCAGGTATTTATTATAGTTTAGCCACAATACCATGTATTATAGACCTACTAGACATATAGTCATTCTGTGAACACTTAATTTATCCCCTCTCCCCTCAAAAAACCTCCAAACATTATTTTCTTCTTCTCTACAGTACTAACGAATAATTAAAAAGACAACCCTCTTAGTTCTAACAACTCATTTAAAGTTCTAGTTTTAACCACATTATTTCATTAGAATGTATGGACAACATGCACGTTTTAATAGTTACTGCAAAATGTTAAAAAAAAATAATTAACTCACATTTAAGTATTACATCTAAAGATCCCCCAGCCA
This sequence comes from Empidonax traillii, assembly GCF_003031625.1. Classification (NCBI taxonomy): domain Eukaryota; kingdom Metazoa; phylum Chordata; class Aves; order Passeriformes; family Tyrannidae; genus Empidonax; species Empidonax traillii. The sequence continues at coordinate 130,716 of NW_020955228.1, read as the reverse complement.
ATGAAATAAGCTTTGGAACACAGGAATCCTGTTATGTCTACACTTTGGCTTGCATGGTTTTTAGTAAAACTTGCTATTATTATCAAGTATTGCAAGTTAGCAAGATAACAGAACAAACTTCCTTCTCTATAGTCTTTTGTTTAAGACAATTTTTAGTTTCACAGCTTTTCCACACCTCAAATTTGCTGAATTCACTCCAATCATAGTATAAAGTTTAACAGCTAAAACACAAATCTCTTATGATACTTACAACTGTTTAAATATCCTGTGACCCCTGCCACTTCACCATATGCGAGACACAAGCATTTTTGAACTATATCATAATCTAATCTCACTGAGGCACATGTAGAAGGACATGGCATAGACATCACTCAGTTTTCCTGAGATGTTGGTCAAAATCAGTTCCAAAAGCTTTTACACCCAATAATCTGTTTTGGATAAGAGGTCTGGCAAAAGCAGACCCAAACATGAAATCATCTTATCAGTTCTCCTCCCCATCAAAGGGAAGATCTTACAGCTGAAGCAGAAGACCATCCCTTGGTCTGCTGTGTGCACTCTCTTTCTGTCCACTCTCAGATATCCCGCATTTTCCTTTCACAGACCTCTCTATTTAGGTGGCTTACCATACAGGAGAGAAGTGTAACAAAGTAGCTTCATACCAAAAGGAAAAACAAAATATGAGTGCAATGTGAAAAAAAAAAAACCAGTTAGCTATGAAGACTAATGCTGGGCAGATACTCCTTCCCTCGGCAGCCAAAGATCCTATACATTTTCAACTCCCAGGTGGAGTCCTCTGTCTAGGAAGCACCAACCATAGAGAGGGTAAAGGAAATCAAGAGGCACTGGTAGAAGTGAGGGCAAATAATTCACTATAAATGACCAAGGAAGAGGTGCTGCAGCACAGGTCTACTTTTCCTTCTCTGCATTTGCAGCTATATTGACACAAATAGTTTAAAATAGGTAGTTAAAAAAACACGTAATAAAATGTCATGAAAATAAAGGTTTGCTAATTCAACTTGCAAGAGCTACAGTTATGTGTGAATCTAAAGCTGAGAAGAAGCAGTAGCATTGTACAGACAAGTGAAGATCCAACATCAAACAGCCAAAACTGACCTAATTTTTTCCAATTATCTAGTGTAATTGTAACAAAATGCTTAGTGCTAAAAAGTCAAAAAGATAAAAAAACTTGAGTGGAAGGGCTATTTGTTATGAATTATTACAGTTATAACTACACATGGTTATGAAGCAAACTTATAAGTTAAAAAGAAATAAAAAGAATCAAAAAGAAAACTTACCTCGTGGAATTCTTCCTGTTCCCTGGCAAGTTGGGCAGGTGACACTATCTCTTCCTGTAAATTCCACATAGGGAAACTGTGACACATCTCCACATCTGCTGTCCTCATTGTGCACTTCCGAGTGGACTAAACCATTCCTCACGTTATCAGACACTGAGCTTCCATCATAGCCATCTTCCTTGCATGTATGCATAGGCAGGTGAGAAAGTGATTTTCCCATGTCTAAAATAAAAGTCAGAAGAAAGTTTTCAGGGACCACGATTCAAACGTGGCTTATATTTACTCCCCCGCACCATGTAACAGTTAGTCTCTGGTCACAGTCTGATAAGACTCCAGTTCTCCTTTGTTCAGATCCCTGAAGACCTGAAAAGCAACACAGCCCTGTCAAGATGTAAGGAACCTGAACTAATTGGGAGCTTTGCTCAGATCCTTGAAATGGGATCCATGAAAGAGGTTTTAAAGTTCCAACCATAAAATTGCTGGCAAAAGTTGCAACACTTTAGCAGTGCTTTTCAAAGGATTGTTACAGCACAGACTTTAACACAACACATCAACTTTTGTATAAAAGAAAAAATAAAATCAAGACTGGGCTCTAGAAAGCAAGTTTGCAATTTTTAGTGAATTCTACACACACTACAGACCCAATTCTAGTAAGTCTTTTAGTTGGACTTGTTTTGATACAACATGGGATCAGCTACTAGATTCTAAGCTAGAAATATAGATCTCCAGGAGTTTAAACTGATGTGTCCTTTTAACTCAAAAGAATAATTCACAAGAAAGTCAAGTTAAAAATGGAAGTTACTTTAACATAGTTGCTACCAAGTAGCATTTATAAAGACTTGTTAAAAGAAAAAAAAGCATTACTCACAAAAGCATTTTTGTTACCTACACAAATTTTAGCTTTTTTATTACTGTGGGTTTTCTGCCATATCACTGAAACTACTTTGAAACACAGAACAGCTGGATCTAAAGTCTGAAATAAACTGAGACAAACAGAAACCTTCCCAATTTACAACAGGTGGAAAACAAACTCAGAGTTAAAAAAAAATAGATCTGTACAGCAGTGGCAATCAGCTTATCCCCATAAACCATTTTAGTTACTTAACACACAGATACACCAGTCACTCAATTCATCAGTGTCTTGGGGAACAGCATGATTTAAGAAGAACATGCAAAACTCTGGGGTTCTTCCCACTAAGAGGCATTTTTAAAGTGGCATCTAGAAATTATCATGCTGGTTCACTGAAAGGAAGCCCTAAGAGGAAGATTAAGAGAGCAAAACAAGTCAGAATGTTTTAAACCAAACACTCAAGACAAAACAAATCTCAAATATGGTGGTGGTAACACAGACACAACATTAATTCATTATATTGCCACAAAGGATAGGTGAACGTGGGAGCAGGACAGTAAGTCAACAAATGCCAACGAGTCCCATTTACTGCTCCAGCAAACACACAGGATTTTTTTTTCATCGAGGTCATTAAACCCTTACAAGAAGGAAAACTACTAACCCATGTGCTGCTACTTTTTAAAACATTCTAAGTTTGAGAGTCATTCAATAACAGAAATTGTTACACTGAGAATTAAATCTACCAGGCTATTGAAAAAAAAAAAAAAAAGTCCTAAAAAAACTGCTGACAATTATTCCACAAGGGGTTTTTGTTTACTGTTTTCCTTGCAGCTGACCTACAGCCTTCAAGCTAGGAAACTTGAGTCTTGCAGCTTAGGCAATAGCAGTCACCGCTACAGGCCTGAAAGCTTATGGATCCATCCCTGGTGTTGAGGTGCTACAACTACACCCATGCTTTAAATGACACTAGTCCCAGGTTACCTGTACATTAACAACTTAATACCAAGACCAAGCAGCAATTCTGTAAAAGAAACAGCCACTGACGATCCAAAACCAGCTTTGCGTGTGTTTTTGTGGATTTATTCCATACTGGCTCTTGTCTAGAGTGACAAAACACATGGGCAACAGGACTGCACCTTCCAGTTTTGGCTTCTTCCAAAAGGAAGAGCTCACGCACTCCCTGATCACACTGTGTCATGAACCAAAGTGAAGCAGGCAAGGATAACTGGGAATTCCTTTCAAGAGCACATCCTTTGTTTGAATTAAAATACTAATGCAGATGCCAATTCTACGTGAGCTTCAACAGTTAGAATTTACTGGTGCCAGAGACTTGGGACATGTCTCAGTTTACAAATAAGAAAACAGAGAACCGTCTTCAAAAGAAATTTGATCCTCCAACATGCTTTCCCCCCCAACCAAGCCTAAACCTTTTTACAACTTAGTAAAAATCAAGAACATGTTGTTCTTTTATCCAGCACTAACATGCTAAAGACTAGTAACTCTGAGAATATAACATGTTCATATGTGACGGCCTCAGTACTGTAACCAATGCCAGAAACCCAACTTCCTTAACAGCTGTGCTTTGATCCAGTCTCTCCCTTGTAACTGATGTTACACTTCAGTCTGCTTGGACTTATCTGGAGTTTCCTTAAATTCACAGTCTGTTAAAAAAAATTGTTAAATTAAAAACGTTTTGATAAGCTGCTTTTGTTTAAGACTGCACCCTTCAGATTGCTGCGGCACTGCAAGACCACAGTATGCAGAAGACACAATGTCGAAGACACACAGAACCACCACATCCTGAGCTGCATGCGAGACTCGGGGTGTGGGGTGCGACGGGACGGGGCTTTTTGTTTATAAACTCAGTGAAACGTTACACAATCAAACTAAATTGTTATACTTCTCCAGCAGGCTAGGGTGGCATTCTTACCCTTTATACGCAAATACATAAACTTGAGATTACAAACCTACTTCTTTTTCAATACATCAAAAGATTCCGAATCGCGACCATCAGCTGTGCCTTAACCACGAACATCACAAGCTCCTCCGGAGCAGCGCACGCAGCAGGGTAAGGCAGTGACTTGGCAGCCACAGACCTGCCCAGCAGAGGTGGGTACGACTAGCGCCACCTTTCACGACCCCTTGACAAACCCACCCCTCGAGCACTGCCTGCGCAGTTACGACTGGCACTGCCAAAAACACAGGAGTCAGGAATCCCGGCATTTCGGGGTTTTCTCGCCCGTCAGTGCCAGCTGCTCTCGCAAACATGGCGAAGTTTAGGGCCGGCAGGCTCGGACAGGGCCCGGCGAGCTCGGTCGCTGCCGGGCTGCCCCCGGCGCCCGCCCGCCCGGGGGTCTCGGCGCGGGAGCCGCCCCGGTGCAGGGGCAGGTCAGCCCAGGCTGGGCCGGGCCGGGACCCCCCCGTCCCGCCGCGGGCCTGCCCAGGCCCCGCCGAGGCCCACGGGAGGCCGCGGAGACCCCCGCCCGGCACAGCTCCGCCCGCGCCCCGCAGCCCCAGCCCCGGCCCCGCGCCTGGAGCGCCCTGCTCTTCCCTGCCCTTCCCTTCTGGCCCCGTCCATCCCCACCTGCGGCGCAGACTCCGCGGCCGGGCCGGGCACGGTAGGACCGGAGGCTCCCGGAGCGACGCAGCAGCCGCCGGTTGAGCCCCGGATCGGGAGTGTGCGCAGCCGCGGCGCGGCGGGGGCGGCACCGGGCCCGGCACGGCCCGCCCGGCTGCGGGCGGAGTCGTGGTTGGCCACCACGGCCATCGGGGGAGAGGGGTCATCGCTGTTCACCCGTCAGGACGGCGGGAGGCTCGGGAATGGCACATAAACTACCTTCACTCAGCGGGATGGGAGATGATCCCGTACCCGGGCAGGGAATCAAGGGAAAGGGGAAGAGGGGAATGGGGCAGCCCCGCTCCTCGGCGGAGGGAGATGGAGCGGGATTCCTCCCGGGGTTCCCGTATCAGCTGTGGTTCAGAATCAGAATCAGTTAGGTTGGACAAGACCTCTGGAGGTCCTTGGGTCCAACCCATGACCAAATACCACCATGTCAACTGGACCATGGCATTCAGTGCCGCATCCAGTCTGTAAACATGTCCAGGGACGGTGACTCCACCACCTTCCTGAGCAGCCCATTCCAATGTCTAATCACTCTTTCTATGAAGAAATTCTTACAAATGTCTAAGCTAAACCGCCTTTGGTGCATCTTAAGACTATGTCCTCTTGTCGTCTTGCCTGTTCGCTGCGCTGCCCGCAGCTCTGTGTGCCCCCTCCTTCTCTCTGAAACTTCGTGGTACTTTGCGAGGCACCATCGCTATTTGCTGTGCCCCGTTGGGTAGCTCTGGTGGAAGTACCTTGCCCCCACGTGCTCAAGGATAATGGAGATGCTTGAGGGAGGAAAAGCAACATAAGGTTAGGAAAAAAAAAAAAGTGTCAGAAACAACTGCAGTTTCTTTTATAACTTGCATCATATTACACAATATTGGTTGTACAGCAGATATTTATCCAGGGCATGAAATGTTATCCAAACAATTTGCCAGAGCAAAACGAAATACATTGGAAGTGAATAACTTGTGATGGTCAGTCTTCATGGGCCTGCCTCTGGTCCATGAAAACCACTGCCCATTGTCTATGGCAACATGGGAGACTGCAGCTCTGGGGGGATGTGGGGGCACCAACAGGATAAGAGCTGTGCAGAGGCGACACAGCTCAGGATGACTAGGAGGAGGACAAGGAAGGAGCTCTGCCTGGTTTGAGAACCTCGACCCAGCTGCTGGAATGAATCAGGCTGGGGGTAATCATGTGATTCACACCACATATTAAACTGCAAGGGCAAACATAGGGGCAGGGTTCGAGGGAAAGAATGAGGAAGAGAGGTTCTTAAGACAACTTCGGGTGATCACGAGGCTGGGGCAGGGTGCCAGGCTGCTCCAGAGGCTGGGAGGAGACAGGATGCCTCCAGCAGCCACGCAGAGCAGGTGCAGCTGTGACACCACCTGCAGTACAGCCCTGCCAGCACCTGGCTGCAGGACCAGGATATGATCAGCACGGAAAATAACTTTCTCCCATCCAAAAATGGGCTTAGAGAAAAGAAATCTGCAGGTATCTTTATCTAGGCCAATGCCAGCCCATTTTTTCCCTCTGTTAACTGGAAAAAGCTGGCAAGTCCCATGTCCCTCTGGTAGGTATTCACCTGAGTCTGTGGAATGTTATTGTTCAAGGTTCCTGAGGTGCCCCTATAAAGCTCTCTGTACAGCAAGATTGAAAATACTGTGGTATTTTGCGAGTCCTTAACTGCAAACTGGTGTGTGCAGGATACCTTGAACAGATGCCTGGTATGCTTAGCACCTATACAGAGTTTGCATCTTGCCCTAAAGTATCAGCAAGTCCCAAATTTGGTAGGCTCAGGCCTGACTTTTTTCACTGGCTATTGGCTTTTGGGTCTGGATCAACTTTATATTGATCTAGGAAGCACAGAGCAAAATGTAAAAAAATAGTCATAGTTTTTGGCTGTCCAAACAGAAAGTAATACTGTCTTTGTCCTTTACATTGCTTTAAATAATAGTGGCAGCCAGTCAGATTGACCTGAATCATCACACAATGGGAGATGTGCCAAAAAAGGTCTAGGATAAAGGGTTTTGGAACAGCTTTGGGAGGTCACACTGAGTTCTGGCAACTAAATTCTGTCAATACAAATTTATTCAAAGAACTATTACTAGCAAATTGTAATTAGCATGGAGATTTTTATCAAATCAGGATTTTGTACCTTAAACTGCAGCAGTTTTTATCTAATACTTCAAGCCCTCAAACTGTGTAAGGCACCATTCAGGTAAGAGTATTATAAGGTTACCTGAGACACTGTTTCCCTTGGCCATGATAGAATCAACAGTTGAAATCACTGAGGGCTTTAGAGATAGTTCTCTGTTACTGTAATCAATAGAGATGTTTTCTATTAAAGACTTTTCACTACTTGCCATAGCCTTTCTGTAGCTTTGACACAAACAGTATGGTTTGTGGAATTTATCTCTTTATAACTGTCGTGATGAAAGGGAACGTATCTCTGGCTATCTATTTGCTTTGTGTTATTTTTCACTTTGAAAGTACAGGTTAAAGATAGCATTGTAGAAAGAGAAATCGAAACATTGGAAGAATCTGTCTCACCCTCAAGCCCATCCGCAAATCCTCAAGGTCACCTTAAATATAATTTATTTGGTATAGGCTAAAATAATTCAATGGAAACTGAGAATAAAAAAAAAATAAGGATATAGTGTCACACCAACTGTGCAGTCTTGAAAAAAAAAAAGAAAGAAAAAAATGTGGTAACAAGAGGTACAAATTAGAAGCACATTAAAAGTGCTTAAATATGTGATGAGGTGCTTAAAAGTGTTACTGAAATGAGCCAGTGAGATTGGGATAATCAAGACAGGGTTCCTGTGATTATGAAAGGGTATTTCGCAGTAAGGAGGTACAGAATACACAACATCCAATATTGCTGGTTATGTCTAGTGAGGATTGGATGCTTAAACAGAGACACAGAAATTAATCAGTTCAGAAATACATAGTAGAGGGGTGGTATGTAATACTAGTAAACAGAAACACTCAGATGGCATAAGGAGAGAAGCTGAAATCATCACCTTTGGATGGAGTTATGGGACAGCTGCAAGTAATATGAGCTCTTAGTTCTCACAGATCACTTAACAGGTGCAGTTTGTACTTCCGATAGTACATCAGTAAAGAAATCCAAGCGATGAACCTGCTTTCAAGTTGAGTTTTGTGGCTTGGGTATGATAAGGGAATCAGGGCCTTGAAAGGGCTGGAGCTGGCAATTGTTATAGCAGGAGATTGTGGCAGTGTGCAGCCTCTGAGGTTCTGGGAGCACCTGCAAGAGACATAGATCCTAGAAGTACCAGTGAAGAATTATGTTTACTTCTATTTTTTCCCCAAGATGAATTACAACCTACTAGCATTGGTTACCTGAAGAAACTTTGGACTACTCACATTTATTTCATCCTTCAGAAATATAAACTACTAATTCTCTGAATTTTGAAGGTAATGAAGCCTGATTTTCTATGGATTTTTCTTTTGGTTGGCTATTACCCAAATTATAGTATTTTCTGTTATGACTTCGTATACCTAGCATCATCTTCTGCTGAGCATTTTGACAACAACATATTGGCTTCCATGTTCAAAAGGGGAAGTTTGTAGATATTTGCTGACTGGGTAGGAAGTTATTGTGTTTCAACTCCTAAATGTTCAGTTCCTTATGTCTCCTGACTGGTTATCTGTTTTTATAAAATTTGTGTAAATGATATTATCTCTCAAACTCCACTGAAGCTGGATAATGCCCTCAAGGTTATTGGAACTTTGTACAGACAGAGACGGAGAGATTGCATAAACCTTGTTTTTATATAGCCTACTAGGCTAAAATTGGATGGCATGCTATCTGAATGCTGAGCTGGATACAGAACCCATTTTGATCTGCAAGCAATCTCCAAGTTCAGAAAAACAAACAACAACAACAAAAACAATAAAACCAAACAAAAAGAATGTGAAAACTATAATCCCCATCTAATCTAGAGTATAAAGTAGCAGTATGGGGGATTGTGTCCGTATACCTGTTGCTGGTGGTAGAGAAGACACTTAAGAATTCCTCTAGTTACTTTAGGTTCACCATTACTACACTGGGGTTTTTATACATAAGGAAAAGCAGGTTTTGCAGAACTATTACAGTTGCCTCTGTGGATTACATTCCTCCTCTGCCTTAAGTAGCCCAGGAAATAGATATGTTGCCATGCTGTAAAGATCATGTTTTTTCTAAATTTCTCACTAGTTCATGAGGACATCCAAAAGAAAATGTAGGTTCCCTATAGCATGGTTTTCTTACTGAGAAACTTCAGAAAAGAGATACAAGTTAACTAGATAAAAATAAGAACCCCAATTTTTAGGAATTTTACCCTTGATTTAATAACTTTGCAGTAGTCTTGGTTTTTTGCCAGGCAACCTAGTTGAAGGATGCACTAGAATGAGCTATAACAGTGGTTTCAACAGTAGCTTAGTTGCAATACTGCAAAATATGCCAAGTTGCATCATTGAAGGATAGCTAAGGTCACACTCAGCCCAAAATTGAAAAAAAAAAACAAAAAAAGAAACCCAAGCTTATATTAAAAAAAATGTTCCACTGTCTTAACTTGGTCTTCTAGAAGTTCAGTGTTGGAGCATCTAGTTTTCCCCCCTCTGAAATATTATATGTATTTGAGAATTGCTGATTTTAATGGTAAAAATGTTTAGACATATTTAATACTTGAATGTAATTTGTCACAGATACTTTCATTGCTCTGTGTTTTCTGATGACAGGGACTGCGCATTGAGTTATTTTGCATGAATAAAATATAAATAGTCTTTTGTAACTGATATGTTTCTGATAGATTGCACAGTTACAGATAGCTGTCGTGCTCTATGCTCTATGCAATGCTCTATGGTCTTCTGCAGTGGATACATTATAGTTTCTCTTTGTTCATCACAGGTGCAGAAACCTTAAATTCTGCATTAGTTGACAAATGAATGAGATGATTATATTCTGTAAGAACATGATTTTTGTCCATTCCTCTGCAATTCTGATGCTACATAAGAACTGGGTCTCTCTGCAATATGTTCTTCTAATACCTTCTGGGGGAAAATGGCCCCTATTTATCCTTTTTACATATTCTCACCTTTCTTTTTGAAAGGAAAACGTGACCTGAATATTGATAAGGATAAACCAAAAAAACAATCCACAGATCTAGACAAAGAATAATAAATCTTTGGATCAACTGGAGGAATGACCTGGTGATTATACTTATAATGTTTTTAAATAGCTTCCTTCAGAACAAGGTTTTTACAAATTGCATGCAGAACCATTTGTCTTTACCTTGGAGGAGTGGCAGTGGGTGGCAGATGTGGCCACCTTCGGCTATGCATATGGATATAGAATAGTATATTAAGAGCAGACCACTGATCTTAGGCTCATCTCATTTACATATGATCTATGCTGCAATTTCTGCTGGAGGAAAGTATAAGCAAGGATATTCTAGATATTCCAGTTTTATTATTTCTAATGCATGGCTTGACTAACTTTAATCAAATGGCCTCTATGCAGAGTTAAACCTATTATTGAAAGGCTTTTTAACTTGTATAGCTACTCAAGGGGAGACTTGAACAACCAATGGGATGTTTAACCTTTAAACATTCAATTTTATTCAAGTTCTAAAAAGAATATGTTTTTTACATATATTTGGGGGACAGTAATGATGTATGTATGACTTACATAAACCGCTGAGAAGATCTAGTTTCCTGAATTCGGAAAGTTGTGTGAGTGATGATGACTGTCTCTCGCTGACTTTGCTAACACAAAGAATAAGTATTTCACAGTGCAATAAATAAAAGGGGTTTGCTATTGATTTATTTTTATTTAACTTGGTCAGCACCAAGAAAATCCACTTGTACCTTAAAAAGTTCCCATATTCTTCTTCTAAAACATCTTGGAAGAAATCTGGTATTAAGTTCTCTATCTTTCGTTTAGGACTCTCCTGGCTGGTTTAAGGCTCAGGAATCAATCTGTGCAACCTTTTGCACAGTTTATTCCATTATTTATATAAAGAGATTGATTTATGATTGATTTATCAGTCTTACAGATGCATAAAATGCTTTTTTAAACCCCTATTAAAAGATAAGAAATGGTACCAATAACAGATGAGTAGGAGATAACAGAAGGTGCAGCATCAGGAGCAACAATGTGAACAGATAACATTGAGGAATTTTTTTCACATACAGCCCAAAGTCTGTTCCTGGCATTTTAGCTTAAATGTTTCTATTTGTATGTATTGTAGCAGTAAATATCATATTCATCAGTAGCATATGTGAAGATATCTTTGATAACCCACCTACTGTAGAAAAATGATAGACAGTTTGACCAACTTTTAAAATAATGTGTTAGGCTGTCAGCTAACCAACTTGAAATACATATGTTTTGGGGGAATACTATTCAAAACATTAACAATGTAATAGTCTCGTAATTGTGGTCATGTCTAGCCACACTCAGCCTCTTCTGAAAGTTTGCCAGGTGAAGGTGCTGGAAGATGTGAGTTTTGTTTCTTGGAAAATAGATAGAATCAATCAGCTCACAGAGGTTACTTATGCTTTAGCTTTCAAGTGCTTGTAATTTTTGCTTATTACTGACTAGATCAGAGTCAGAAGCTTTGTAAGGTAAGAAAATTGGTAAGGGTCTTAGAAGTGGAACATCTTGAATTCCCTTACTTTTACAGGGATTTTCATATAATGGCAATGGTAATTTTTCAGTCTTGCCCATCAGCTGAGTCCTTAGCTTTAATGGTTCATGTAATAAACAAATTTTTTTTATCCTATGTCATCTCTTATAAGTTTTATATTAGAAAACCTTTTTATTACTCAAAACAGCATCATAGTTTGTGAAGGCTTCCCATGGGTTCATGGCCTCCTTTCAGGCATCCACCTGCTCCTGCATGGATCTCATCCACAGGCTGCAGGTGGATCTCTGCAACCTTATGGACCTCCATGGGCTGCAGGAGAACAGCCTGACTCACCATGGTCTTCACCAGGAGCTGCAGGGGAATCTCAGCTCTGGTATCTGCAACATTTCCCCTGCCTCCTTCTTCACTGACCTTATCTGCAGAGGTGTTCCTCTCACATATTCTCACTTCTCTGACTGCAGTTACATCTGTGCAATAACTTTTATTTTTTTTCCGTACTAAATATGTTATCTCAGAGGCATTACCATCATTCCTGATGGGCTCAGCTTTGGCCAGCGGCAGGTCATCCTGGACCTGGCTGGCATTGGCTCTTCTGGAGGTGGGGAAAGATTCTGTCAGCTCATAGAAGTCACTCCTATAGCCCCTGCTCCCAAAACCTGGCCACACAAATGCAATACAGCCTGGATGAACATTTTACAAAGAGTGTGCTCCTACAATGTAGTATTTTTAGTCAATATGAAATAACAATATATTAATTCCTGTAATACCCAACAAAATTTAATTATTTTTAAAGGTAGCAGAAAATTCCATTCCAACAAAGAACAATGCCATCTTTAAACACGATAATACCATATAAAATTATCCTTGTGCTTTCTGTTCTGTAATACAGGAGAGAACTTTTGTTGTTGAATGGCACTGTAGAGATTTGAAGAATACAGACTTAAATTGCTTGAAGATTAAACTAACTTTTTTCTTTTTTTTTTCCCAATGAATCATGCACATTTCAATATATACATAGTGCTCACAGATCTCTGATTCTTGATAGAGTCTGTTATTCATTCGTAATACATTCCTTCTTTGTTGCTATGGCTTTAGATTTCAAAATTAACCTCTAGATTTTCCTTCCCTTCTTTGAGTGGATACCAGAAATAATATGCATTTTTTGCTAAATAAATTAGAGAATTTCTATTTTATCTTGCATCTGTTAGCCTCACAGAGCTTTGGCTGACCTTATGTGTTGTCTCAGTAAGGAATCCAGTGACATATCTGCAGTTAAAGGGCTGGTGTTTCAGATAAAGCAGTGATCATTAGGAATAAGTAGATCTAACTGAGCACTTCCATTTTCAGATGTTTACTATGTTGCATGCATTTGTATAATCTTTTAATGCACAGTTTCCCATGAGTATGCATATCCAAATAGTGTCACTATAACTGGGAAACAATCTAAAATAATCAGAAATAATTTGACACCAGCTGTGAATGGAAAAACAGCTGCATAACATTTGTGTGGAGTCTGAAGATGCTTTTAGCAGTGGCAAAAATACTCCTTTGACTAATTATGGGATTATATGTAATTCAATTGATAGCTAACATTTTTGAAATTAAAACCAGAGTTGTAATACAGGTAGCCTGAACATTCAAAAGAAAATGCATAACAACATTTATGCTGGTGCATAAGGCAAAGAGCAGAGTGGATGACATGAATTGTCCTAAGTTAGACCATGAGAAAATAAAATTTACATATGAACACATTTAAAAGCATATAAAATTACTGATTTGTTTGCTTGAATAATGGGGGAAAAGAAATGCCTGAAGGACAGATTTTATTAATTGAGGAGTTCGCAGCTTGTTTTGGAAAAGTGAAGATTTCACTGATGTAACACAGTCATTGAAATCTGTGTTTCTGGGAATGTTTATGTGCAAAGTACAGTGTTTGGACATTTCTGTGAGTGAGTGTGAAGAGCAAGAAGATTCTATCTCTCAGTTTGAATTAAACATATGGAAAGGGTTGGCTTATATTTTTTTAGACTGCTGATTTGATTTAATTTCATTTAATTTCATGTTCTGTAGAAGAATAATGTTCTCCAGGGAGGACACACTGCCAGTATGACGGTAGGTAGAATATAAGGATATCTGGTGTGTGAGGATATCTGGTTAACAGCTACTCACCTTAAAAGACATGGACAAGAGCAAGAGAAGTATTAAACACTCTAATTCAGCAAACATTAAAGAACAGGAGATAGTGAGACAGTAAGAAATACAGAGGTCCTTAGGGCACTGATTGATGGGCTGCTCAAGGAAGCTCTGAAGCAAGGTCTTGAAGAGACCAGAACTTTGTCTCTGGTAAGAAAGCAAGAAACAAGAGTACGGTAGATCTCATGGGGAGGTGCAAACTTCTAATGGGACATTTGAAGAGATTGGGGGGGTTATTAAGGCCTTTTGGGGGGGATTGTGTGAATGAATAAAAGTGATATAATATTATATCACATATAGAAAAGGGGCTAAATGCAGAGGAGAAGGAGAGATAGTGAAGGACCAGAGAGGAATGAGTGAAAAAAAAGGAGAGAAGAATAGAATAGATCAGTCAGGAGTGAAACAAGGTTAGATCAGTCAGGAGTGAAACAAGGTGCTAGACAGTATAGTTCTCTGGCTACGCCTTGGTCTTGATTACCTCAGTGTATAATCATGCAATTAAACTGTTCTTCTCAACTATTTTCCCCTGTGGATGTGTCTGATCAATAGTGAGCTTCACAACAGACCAGCTGGTGGCTAGGATGAGCAATCAGGGTGCCGACTCATGTATGCTGAGGCCACAGGCCAAAGGGGCCAGTAGGTCTAGGGAACAGTGACTGGAGAGATGGATCAGCTACCAGAGGGACCCATTTGTATATGTGGCTGCCAACAGCACAGCTGGAGTAGCTGTTGAATTGGGTAAGGGGACTGTGAGCTTGACAGTGGAGGGGCTGAGGCTCTGATAGTCAGCTACTGGAGGGACGGTACACCCAGGCCAGCTGCCAGAGAGCCTCATGGGTGTACATACTAGCAAGCTTTGAGCCAGGTTATCTGGCAAGTAAGGCATGATCAGGCCACCAGAATTGTTCATGTTTATGTAAGTACTTCTGGTGTAAACTGTGGGTGTGCAGGTGCCAGAGAAGGCACTGACTCTCCCTGGGTCACACAGATGTATGTGCGTACATAGCTGGGCTACCTCCCTAGCCAAACTGTTGTCTGGACCTGGGAATGGCCACAGTACTATATGCACCAACCAGGAAAAAGCTCTGGAGTCTTACAGCCCACCAGACTTAGCTTACCTTACTAGCCAGCTCCATGGCCTTATGTCTGCGTATCTACACCATGTCTGTGCTGTGTACAAATGGAAGAGCTGTGTGCTGGCAATTACAGATGCAGTTGTCTATATGGAGAATCAGTATGTCAGTAATTTATAGCCTTGCTTCTTAGCTCATTCTCAGAGACAGTGATAAGATTTTATAACACACATACACCCCAGGACTTGAAAACTTTCTAGACGTAACTGAAGTTAATGTGCAAGCGCAGCAGAGAACTCAGAAATGTCTGTTTGAAACAGTAGGTGTGCTTATAGGAGCCTTATTCATATATTTTACAGAAGCACATTGATTTAGTGTCTTATTTCAAGTCCGCTTCATGGATCTCTGGGAATTACATAGCTTTTGCCATCAATATGATCAGACTGAAAAGTTGTTTTTCTGTCTTCATTTTTATTCCCAAATGTACACTTTTGACACTTGATTTGTGACAGCTGACACCTCAAAGCTTATATATGGCTCAAGAGTTAAGCAGCACAGGGTCAGACAGAATGAGTTAGCTATAATCTCTCAAACATACAATACACTCTGACATCAAATGTGAAAATCATCAGCGTGTGAATAGTGTCATACAGAAAAAATACTAAAATGAAGTGGAAAATTGCTTGAGTTTTGACTCGGGGAAGTTAAGCTTTTAAACTACCTGGTA
Source organism: Empidonax traillii (assembly GCF_003031625.1). Classification (NCBI taxonomy): domain Eukaryota; kingdom Metazoa; phylum Chordata; class Aves; order Passeriformes; family Tyrannidae; genus Empidonax; species Empidonax traillii. The sequence continues at coordinate 115,311 of NW_020955228.1, read as the reverse complement.
TGTATTTTTTATCCCCTTCCCTTTCTTTTCAAGGCTATAGAAATAAAAAATTTATGCCTGTATTTCGTATCCACTTCCATGTTTCTGTTGCTGAGGAAAAGGAAGGGATGGGGAGAGGAAGGGGAAGGAAAAGAGGACAAAGAAAGAGTCAGTCTTTCCCAGCAGCCTTCTGGGTTTTCTAGGTCTCACTAAGGCTTACAAAGAAGGACAGATGCTGAACTCCCAATAAGAGTAGTTTGGAGCTTGTGTAGAGCCCCAATAACTGGGGTCTGGCTCATCCCTTAGAGATGCAACAAGTGCTGCTCAGGGGATCTTCATGGCTCTGGACATAAGAGCATTATGAAGCCTGAGTTTTCTTATAGATTTTTCATTCCAGAGTTCAACTTCAAGAGAAGTTAAGAAAGCAAGGGGAGATTCAGATCACAATCTGAAGTTTGTTTTGTAAACTTGGAGATATTCGTGCAGGATGTGAGACCAAGTCAGCCATTTTTTTTTAATATAACTTTTAATAATAAAAAACCTACAGGTTTATATCTTTTTAACAATTGTGTCCCTCCCCTTTGCATTCACTGACTGCTATCTGTCCTGCTCAAGTGCAGGCTAAGCAATAGCAGAGTATTTCTGCTGCCTGGGGTTAGGGTAACTGCAACATCAGGAGAAGGAGAGGGAGAATCCTTGTGCAGTGCCCTGTCCGAGTATTCCATCAGTAGTATCAGTTAGAACTTGGGAACCTTCTTCCAGCTTGCATTTTTGTGATTTCTAGTTCCTAATACCTCAGACTGAAGTTACAGGTTGAATTTATTTTTCTTTTGTCTGTTTCTTCAAGCTTTTAAGGCTAAATAAACAGTCTGTTCTTTATCTACCCATAAGTTGTTTAAATTTGATTATGTTTGGGTAGCAAAAAACTCCATTAAAGGAAGCTATGTAACATGTGGAAAGATAAGAATTTTCTTTGTAGCCTGGTTATAGCTTTGGACAACATTTTAAAGTCTACTAGCAATTGTAAATCAATATATGTCAATTAAATGTACATGTGGCTGCCATTTCAAATTTTTTTTGTATTTATTTACTCAGTTTGGCTGCTACCAGTTATTTCACCTTTTATCAACTACAAGCAGCATGAAGCTAACAATGAAGAATGATGCAAATGTAATGATCCTATTGATTAAACCAGAGATTCGTTCCTGAGAGAGATTGACTGCACCTACTGAAACAGAACCTACTTAGGTAATGGACTTAGATGAATTAAATATCAACTGAAAGTCTTAGAGAATGAACATTATGGTATTTGCCTCATCTCTAGATATTAGTCAGTTATTGTCAGAAACTGTACCACAGCTACGCTTCAGGGAACATTATGGTTCATCATAATGGCCTCCACAGCCCAGAAAGTTCAGAAAAAACAGGGAATGAAAACACAAGAGGGTTTCACTTCAAAATACTGAAAAGCTATGGTTTTCCTCAACCTCAAAGAGGATACAGCCCCTTCTGTCTTACCCCTTATCAGTTGCATGGCTAGGCTTCCTGTGGCTTGATTTCAGCCCTACCTGTAATCCTATACTGCAAGTGGACAGTGAATGTAGAGAGTTGTCAAGTACAGCACTATTTCCTCTTCAGAGCAAATGGAGAATCAATACTGCCTGAACTCCTTATCTGCTGGTGCATGTGCCTTGCCTGCATAAATTGTTATTCCTAATAAGGACTAACTTAGCATCCATTTATCTACAGTAATGTGATAATTTCAAGATGTTTCTGTGTTTCAAACAATTCTCTAGACAATTGCATAGTTACAGGAAGGTACCATCTCTGTGATATTATCACAGCTAAGTTAAAACATGTGATGGGAACTTTGATTCATACACTAGAAATGCTCTTCACACTTACGCTTTTAAGATATCTGAAGCAGATTTTCCTTGTTCATTCAGTGGTCAGTGGACAAGAAATTTCATCTTCCTGATGGAAAAAAAAGTCCAGTCACTTAACTGCATAAGGCCTGAATCACTCAACCATCTTCAATGCTGTCCTTTAGAATATATCTTTAACATAGAGTGGTAAATTTTCCAAGCTTAGTAGGTGACTGCCTAAGTCTGGTGCCCCGGACTGACATCCAGCTCACAGCATTGAATTGGTTAGGGTGCTCACCCTTCACCTGCCCCTGTACTAGGACAACTCTTTTGGCTGCACCGATCTCCCATCACTTGAGAAAATTGACTTAGACCTTTAATATTCAACCTATTTTTTTTTTTCCCCACTTTTATAAACCCTGGTTTTGTTCATTTGTTCAAGTTAAAGATGGGAGGAAGTACAGAGACAGTAACTAAGGTCAGCCACAGCCCCAGGATGGCTGGGCAGGGCTTTGGGGGTACAGATTGGCTAAGGCCAGGCTTGCATGCCAGCTGGCCAGTTGGAGGCACTCCCACAGCCTGTCTGAAAGAGCTCTCTTCATGGCCACCAGTGACACTGTCTCTAAAGTGCCACTCCTCTAAAGAGCCTGAGGAGCCAAACCCCCAGGGTAGGGGATACACTGAGGGTCAGACCACCTTGAGATCAAGATTTTTAGGGAAGAATAGGAAAATTCAGCTTGTCTGTATATAGAGGAAGAGTTTATCTGGGGGGCTTGAGGTCTTTTTGGTTTCTTGATTTTTTTTTACTTTGTTTATTAGTTTTCTGGGAGTTTAGATACATAGCTGCTGTCTTTGTTTTCAGCTGTTAGAATATGCCTAGAGATAGGATGGGATTGAAAAGTGACAAAACAGAAACAATGCCTTGCTGGTGTTTAAAAGACTGTCATTTTGATTCCTGTCATGGATAAGAGGAATTTTACTTGTTCAGGGAATTCTGCAATGTGCAATTGTCATACAGGTTGCTCTGCACTGTGGGGAAATAGTTATTCTCCACAAATGAAAAATGTGTTCACACTCCCAATCACAGTACCTTTGTTTCATGAAAAGCTCTACGGAATATCAGGTTTTGTAACCTACCACTTCTGCTCTTTCCTTTATTTGGTATCTTTCCCTAAGCTTAATATGTCTAAGTGTATTGGGATGGGCAATATTTTTAACACTCTTTCTTCAAAAACTATCTAAATCTCTGGAAAAGAGCTCTTGGAGTGAATAACTCTTTCCTTTTGCTTTCTGGCTCATCATTACCAAATACCCTTTCTATTGTTGTTGCTACGCAATTTCAGTATAAAAAGGTCAATTTAACACAGATCAGTTTCATCACAGATCAAAATAGTTCCATGATTAGTACCATGAGGAGCATAACTAATCAGTGATACACATAGTATGCAGTCTAACTGCATGGAATAATATTTTTGTCTCCATATAGTTATGGCTAACAGTGAGCTTTCATAAGCTAAGTAATAAAAGTATATGATCTTCCAGACTATGCAAAAACTTAGATGAACTGTTAGATATAATGCTTGCACTCCAGGTATACCTAATAACTTGTTTATTGTGATTCATCAGTTCTCGCAAGGCATTATCAAGGAGTTTTGCAGTGCTCTTCCCAGTATGTTTGATTCTAGTAGGTTTACTGGCTGGCTACAAAACCAGCTCTGATTTGTTTTCCAGCTGGACTTATGTACTTCCTTAGAAAGGGGGCTTCCAAGGAGCCCCAGCACATCTGTAAGTGGTGCTCTGTGTATGGCATAGCCAGGTTCAGATTGTACTGTGTCTGATCTAGTAAATTTTGATGGAATTCATAAGGATCATCTGTAGGATGGTTTTACTCATGCCTTTGGACTCATTACGTGCAACCCAGCTATATTGCTACAGAAATGAAGCTGTTCTGTATTCCAGGTCTGGGTGCACAGCCAGCATGTGCTCACACCCTGCTCCCTAGTCTTATGTTGCCTATCTCAGAGTTCCCTATTTCTTAATTGTGTGATTCTGACTCATACTAACCCACATATTGCTTTGTTCAGTGCTTTTACTTTGCCTAAATGCAATAGAAGAGCAATGAGAGACAGGAGCTGTCAATATTCAGTCTTTTAGGCTAAAATCTTCCTGATAGATATCTTTGCCTCCTCATTCTGCTTTACTGCTAGATAAGTGCCATTTCTTGCTCTGTGTTTGTTTATAATTTAAAGCTCTATAAAAGTTTCCTAATTGTCCCAGTTTAAATGAGACAAGGGTCTTTTGCTGAGGATGGGTTAGGAGAAAAGACCCAAACTTCTCTTTCTAAGCAATTATAAATCCAAAATTAAGAGGCTCCAATTGAAGGAAAACAAATTATGGAAAAGGGAAAATAACAGCCCTTTATTAAAAGGTATGTGTGTATTAACAGAAACACGGAAAAAACCAAGTAAAACAACCAAGCAATATTCCTATACCCACCAATAATCCCCTTCAAGAACAAAACCGATAAACCGGCAAAAGGAAAATTAAACAGTTCAATTTTTTTTGCACCCTTTGGTGCAGTTCCAACCACAGTCAGCAGGGGGTACCTTCGGGTCACTGGAGATGCAAAACTTGTAATGTCCTGTACCATTCACCAGGTGGCGCTGTTGAGTCACTGGAGATGCAGAATTTGTAGTGTCCTATAGTAGTCACCAGGTGGCACTGCTGGATCACTGGAGGAGTAGAGCTTGTAATGTCCAGTGCCCGTCACCAGGCGGCGCTGTGGGATCCCTGGTCACTGCCACGTGGGATGGGGGAAAACAAAACCCTCCAGGTATGTCAGAAGGGAAAAAAAACAANCCTATATACAGAGCATACACGGCAGGGGGAAAGGAAAGAAAAATTCCTTGCTAAAATCGGAACTATGACACTAATCTTAATCATTTTATCTCTGGACTGAGAGTATAAAAGCATCAGACACAGGCTAGCTTTTACTATTATGGCCATATACCATGAATTCAGAAAACACAAATAATGGTCTGATATTAAAGCCCTTGCTCTGCAATTCTTGAACAATTCATCAGATTAGACAGAAAAAAACTGAGCCTGAATGTAAGTGCATGGAAATGCTGTTTACAGTTTGTTACAGAGGCCTTGTTATAATAAAAATTAAAACAGAGATTAAAATGTTATGTATCGCATCCTTTTCTATTACTTACAAATGGTCTCCTTCAGAACCTGTAGATACTGTACATACATTGTTTGATTTCTGTATGACTGAGGATGCAGTAATCAGAGCAGAGGAGATTTGCCCTTGAGGAAGATATTTAGGATCTATCCTAATAAAACAAGAAATCATTTTGTTCCTAATGAATTGATGTTGCTAGTCAAATGTTTAAACAGAAAATGTGATCACCCATCAGCAAAATTCTATAGAGGTAGTTTCACACTGTATTGCATAGTGTACAAAATAGATAAACATGAAAAGGAGAACATACTGATTTTTTTCTGTTTGATTTCTCCTAGTAATAGGTAGATCATAGTTACATATGGAAAGAACATGTCCAAAGCTTCAGATGGATAGAGTTTCCAAGGGTAACCCCATGCATGGAAAGAATTGTATCTTAACTGTTTAAGTTCTATTTCTGTCTAATACTATTTGTACTTTCCCAGGACTGGAGTTGCTTGGTTTCGTTACTCTTTGCAGTTTCTATTAATGATCTCCCAAATTAATGCTGGGCATCAAATATTCATTTATACTGTGATCATGCTACTAGCTAGCAAGTCAGTCTTCTGCTGAAGAAAATAATTTAGCAGATGGGAGGGAGAACAGAGAGATTAAATAAATTCCATGGGCAGTTGCTGCCACAGATTTTTTTATTTTGGTTGACAGGATAGGAGATGAGACAATAAGGTATCACACTGCCAAACCTAATCACAGCAATCAGTAAAGGTGTTTGCATTGCTAAAGGGACTTACATTGAAAGCATGTGAACAGTGTGCTTTGTATGAACCTCCAAACAAACATGGGTGCCCTTTTTATGTTTGTTACACAGAAAATTATTCATTTCAGGTTAGATTTTCTCCTGTTTCTGTGGATTTTACTTGCTATTTTATTTAGATGAAGCAGTAACTCAAACTAAAGGCTATGAAATGTTGTACTGATGTAGTTCTAAATGTTTCTTCCTGAATAAATCACTTCAATATAATAAATCACACAAATACCATCTTAGATCACTGTAACTCATCTATTCCTGAGGGCATAAAACCAGAACAGCTACTAATTCTTGGGATTTTTACTTATTTTACTCTGAATATGTAAAATGTAACACTGCTGTTCTGAGAAGTTAAGAAAATTCAAAGGTCAAAACCATAGATACAATGAGTCAATAATTAAAGTCATTAATGCTTCACCAAATAAAAAGACATTTAACATATTGATGTATTAATTACAAAGTGTGAAGAGAAAAACAGTAAGAGTGCTGAAAAATATATCACAAGCAACTAAGTAGGGTAAAAAATAGGTGTGTTGGCAAATTGTCATCTTACATTTTACCTTTTCAGCCCACAAGGACAGGTTATAGATTAGGTGAACCCCCATACAGTTTTTTAGTCATTGGTTTGTTTGATTGTTTTTTGGTTTTTTTTTTAAATTCTTGCATGACTATATCACATACTCCTTAAATACATGTAAAGTAAGAAGTCACTGACAGACTCAGAAACTATGAAAGAGTGTATCTGAGAACTTTAGATAAGGTAGTCATACTAAAACATTCAAATCAACAAAACATCAATGATTTTGCAAGTTCTTCTTTCAGGAACTCTTAAAACAGAGCTAAAATTTTAAGCAGATTTATTATACTTTGCTGAATAGCCTTCAAGAAGCTGGATTTCTCTCTGTAGCAGGAGAGGAGACTCTGGCAAGTAATAAAATGAACTTTTAATGTAAATATATATGACTTGTAAGAAATGTATCCATGAAAAAATTATAGCTTTATAACATTTCGAGAGCTGTATAAGAGGTGAAAAACTTTTTTAAAATCATTCTTCCATTTTTCTTTGGTACACTGTAATTTGAGTAAGAGATGTCTGTATGCAGATGGAAAGAATAAAATACAAACTCTGCCAGTAACACTTTTTCTTTACCACTAGCAAGGCACAAACATTGCTGATTTACCAATAGGTTGTAATAGGTATGATCGTCTAGCTGACTTTCTATTAAATACAAAACCAGAGCAGTTGCAGTAGAATATCTGTAGTCTTCTGAGGATCATTTACATGGACTTTTATCTGTCCATATACACGCAGATATAGTGACAAAATGGTCTTTTTGTTCCTGCGGCTTGCACAGAGCAATGTAATCTGTTCATTGTTATAATGGACATTAATCTTTCATACATATGTATGGAGTTTTCATTTATTGGTCAATCTGGCTTTGATAAGAAGCATCATTATTACAGTCACTATGAGTTAATGAAGTGGTAAATGCTTCTGTCACATGTCTTGGAAAGAAAGCCAAAGAGTGTGGTGAGATGAAGCATTGAAACTAGCAATGAGGAATTCACTTTTTTTGATGTAGCCTTTCTAATAATAAAATTATAGTTTTATACATTTTTTTAAAATGAGAATTTACATTATGAATGTCCTCCACATTTTATCCACAGAACAGGGACAGTTCACTGGCAGCCTACTGACATGCAGCCAGATGCAAACTCATCAGTGCTTCTCCGTTAAGGATTAGAAGCTCCACACAAATAGGAGAATGGATAGTTTAATTTTTATGTTCTTTCCACTTCGTAAAATTCTGCCCAAGGCTGCAGCCTGTATTTTGACACTGCAAATGCTTACACATGTAGTGATCTGCCAGAATGTGAGATGTTACCGTGAACACAACACCAAAACCAGAAAGTCTTTGAGTCAGCAATGCTGCTCATGTGCAGAAAAGTGTGCTGACATCTGCAAGATCGAGGCTCAGGGGAGCAATTACTACAGATGATTTTGTGTGGTACATATCTGTCTGTTAGGACCTGGCCTGAAACCAACAACACATTTTACACTGGTCAGTGAGTAACATTTCATATTAACTAGAGTATACCTCTGGTCTGAACTGAATTGAAAGTAATGAAATGGGATTTGACCTTTTAATGGGCTCACTTCTCTTTCAAAAGATTTGAAATGTTAATATTTTCATAGTCCAATGTACCGTGGTTCTCCCCTGACCTGGGTTAATATGGTTTTGGCTAGTCAGGTTTTTTTGTTTGTTTGTTTTGTTGTTTGGTTGGGTTTTTAAGGGTTTTGTTTGTTTGTTCATTAGGTTTGTTTTTTTTTTTTATTCCTCACTGTTTTGCAAGAGGTTTTCAAGTTCTTTTATGTCAATCTTCCACCTTCATCACAGGTGAAGTATAAATGATGTATGAATTATAAGGCTATTTTTTGCATGTGTGTGGCTTTTCCTTCCTGAAGGCCCAGTAAGTGACTTTTGGTCTCCACTTTATTCCTTCAAGACTGTCTAGCAATTTAAAAGTATAATTAAGCTAAATTAGAAAATTGTGTTTCATTAGAACACCCTTACTAAATGAGCAGGGAGCCTAATTAGATGTTAGCCCCCTGGGGTATACCACAGCTTGCAGAAGAGAGCTTCGATCTCAGGTGTGAAATCACCCTTGCCTGTGGGTGATTTATCTCTCCCCTCCCACCCCTTCCCTTACCAGACTTGTTATTTTACCTTTAAATGCTGATGGATTGCCAGCTGCTGACCTGTGATGGATTCTGTGTGGCAGGGTGGGTGACAGTGAAGCAGGTGTGTGAGGACAAAGGCTGGGTTTTTGGTTCTTGTGTGGTTCTCTCTGTAGGGGTCCTTTCTTTTAATGGCAGCAATGTAGACATATAGTAATTTGACAGTTATGCAGTTATATTAAACTTTTACAACCCATTTAGGGGCAATATGAAAATGGTGTCTCTAAAATAAAAGTGGTTATAGAACAACTGGCAGGAGAGCATTTCCATTATTCTGCATTGATCCCTCTTAATGTTTCCCCTCTTAGTGCAGGGAAAATAGAGTAACAGAACATACATGAGGAGGCAAATATGGTGGAGAGAAAAGCATGGTGGAAGGAAGTAGGAATTACAGCAAACAATTGCCTACTTCAGTGCTTTCAGAATTCTTTGTTGTTCACAATACTTTCTATTATATTTTCCTGTGAGGTGTTATGTTTTCTGTATATAACAAAGAATATTTTTCCTATCTGTCTGTAACTTTAAGTACCAACTGGTACAACTGGTGCAATTGGAGGGATAAGATACTTTAACTTTGGTATTCTGCATTTAAACTAAAATGCAATACTCCAATCATTCTTAAGGTAAAGGAGCCCAAGGGCAAGCTAGTAATTAACATGTGGAAAAGGTTCCTGGGAGAAAAATACTTTATATATTTCCTGCTAATGCAAATTAGAAATGAATAAATTTCTGGAATAATTAAAATTATGTAACATTTACAGCTTTCTTCAATATTTGAAATTATGCTGCCAAAGTTTTTCACAACCACTTTTGCTTTTCAGCAGTGTGACGCCATTGGGATTGCTTTTAGTATTTGTTCTTTAATTTTCTTTATAATCTTCTTAGTTTTGCTTTGTAACTGATCACAGGAAAGATGTGATCATACTCCTACTCTATGTAAAGGTAGAATTCCCTGAGAACAATTTCCAATATTTCTTAATAATTCTAATAATTAATTGATGTAACCAATATTGGGGAGGGGGTAAGAAAATACAGCAAAAGCTGTATGGAGGTGATGGAAAATTCAGTAAAAGGAATGGATTCTTCTGACTCAGCAGCTTTATATCAAAGAACGAAGTTCTTATATTATGGTGGCAAGCGAGAAAGCACAGAAAGTGCCAGGTCACCTTCTAATTCTCAAATAGTTTTCAGTAAAAGATATAGACAAACAAAAAAAAAAACCATTGAGAGATATTTCTTAGTTTCTTCAGCCTTGGATGTGTCATAGCTTGACTTCAGTGTCTTATCAGGGACTGTCTGCACAAGGTTATTTAAATAACCATGGCTCCATCAGTGAAATGTATTTTCCTTGCTATTTTTTCCTTAGTCTGTAACACATGTACTCTTTCTGTTTATTCTGATCTGAAACTGGAGTTTGATTACATATGAAGTTTATTAGTTAACAGTTTTTGAACTGAATGGAAATTGGGCTTAAGAAGAGGGAGAGAAAACTGAAAGGAGGCTGTAAATGGAAGCTTTCAAAACATCTTCGTGCCTGGCGTTGGCAAAAGGCCGATCAAACATCACATTAGCAGGTGCATTTTAGGAGAAAAAAGCCTCATATCGTAATGGTTTTTACTTATACAAGAAAAGAAATCTGAAGAACTTGTAAGAGCTAAACTCTGGTCTCAATGAAAAGTAATCTTAGTTCAGATATTGATGTAAAAAAACCTAAAATCAGGAAAGGACATTGTGTCAAACTCAAGTTGGAGAGAGGGTATTGCTTATTATCTTTTCCAAACTTTAGCACACCTGAGAAATCAGCTGATTTCTTTTTAAACCTGTAAGGAGTGTGAATTTTCTAGGCAATGCCTCCTGCAAAGTTCCACCTATCTGTTGTTTTGTGCTGCACATACAAGCACACATGAAGTACGTCTTTAAAAATATTTCTGAATGTTTTACAGATATGAAGATGAATTCTTCTGTTTCATATCCAAAGTATTGTGAACTGAAGTCTTCAGTAAGTGCTTTTTTTCATATTGCTCAGCCCCACTTTGAGAAACTGGAAACTTACTTAACAGCTGTGATTGTCCAATATATAAACAGATGCTGTATAAATTACACCTTCTTCAGGAATTAAACCTTCTCCTTCACCAATTGCTGCAGCAGAATCCTTATGTGGTGTTCCCATCAGCAGAAGGCATGGGTTATTTATTCCACTTAGTTATCTATAGGGCAGTGATACTGAGTATGTTTCATGTTCACATTGACCCAGGCAAACAGAGGAAGGGAAAAAGTTTCAGGAATAATTGTGGTTGACTACACCAGAAAGGCCATGTGGTTAGAAGGGTGTAGGAGAAACATGATGAATGTGTGAGCAATTTATATTGTGTGTGGTACTTTTATAGACTTTTATTAACTTTTACATAGTTTTATAGGTACTATAAGTTATAGGTCCCAAGATGGCTGCGGGTGTCTTTTCGAGAACAAAGAGAAATTGGTGCCAAGAAGAAGGTGGAGTTCGATAAAGTAAACAATTGCCTTCTTACCTGTTAATAACCAATTATAAAGGTATTTGTAATGCATGTTTACAGCTGGACAGTAACCTGTAACCAATTGAGTACTTCTTGTCACGAGACCTTGTATACAGATGCTATAAAAACCCTGAGCTATCCTAATAAATCGGACATATTTTAGATCTCATAGGTCATGTATGTATGTCTCTGAGAGCCTCCCTGTCAACAGAAGGGAAATGAGAGATTTTCTCTTACCAGTCAGAGACTTAAAGAATTTGTTATATTTTTTTTTATTTTAAGAATTGTTAAAACAAAACTAAAGATAATCTCCATTTTTACTCTTTAGATTTACTAATCTTAGAGAAAAAAAAATCAAAATGTTTCCTGTGCTTTTAAGAATCTTTTTGTACTCAGAGCATGGCTCTGTAGTAGAACTAAAGCACTATAACAAGCCACAAATAGTGTTTAGCCAAACATTTATTGGGGAGGATTTAGAAAGTAGCATAAATTAGTTGAAGTGAGTTAATGATTTAGGACATGTTTTGGGATCCAATATCTGTGGCAGATTATGTAAAGGATGATGTGACTGACAAATAAATTAAATGAATCGTCTTCAGTGTGTGAAGTGACAGAATAATGAAATTTAAATACAAATAATGACTACATTTATCTTAATTTAGAGTCTGGCCACCCTAAATCAGGTGCAGGTATGAGTTAAAAGTCTGAAAACAGATACTTGGTATGTAAAAGTAATTGTTCTGTGGACTCTGGAAAGTTGTGTTTGTTTGCCTTTTTTTGGTTGTTTGTGTCTGAAGTATTTATTTCAATATCAATTATATTTTTGATAATAACATTAACTAAACCTGGAGCTGCATAGATAATACATGTTGTTTACTGTGAAATTTAGGAAAAAAGCTCAAGTCTAATAGGAGCTATTTAATATTTTGTCAAAAATATGATTGCTGTGGGCTACTTTGCAATGTTCCCATTATCAGAGGCAAGCAATTATAAAGACAGGTTGGTTGGGCAAAATCTTCTCAAATTCAATTTAGAGTTAAACTGAAAAGTGTAAATGTTTCTGGGTTTAAAATCTGACCTAAGAATGTGGGTGGGATAATGACAGTTCTTAATAGTTGCTTATGGATGCTTTTGTAATTGCAGTCCTGCTGCTTAAATTAACCACAAGGAATTCAGTTAACAAGGTAAATCTGACAAGTGGGTCATACAGAGCCACCTTCTTGATTTTTCTTTCTTGCATTTTTTCATAAATAAATGAAGAAAAATTCAAGCTGTTTGTGCTCAGATCTGTAAGATCATTTGCAATACAAGTGATCACATTTCAAATAGGACTTGGGGCATTTTTTTGCCCTGGGTTTTGAGGCCAGTATTAATATTTCATAGTTCCCTTAATAATGAAAGACACAACAGGGAAAACTAGTATCTATCTAATGAAAAAGAATATCTAGTGATTGCTATGAATAAACCAACAGATCTTCTAAAGTGTGTAATGGCAAGCTGCAGAGTTAAATGAAAGTGAGTGATGCTCATTAGAGTCTGCTATGACACCGAGTCAGATTCATTAGTGCACAAATAAAGGTTTAAATTGCAGAAGATGGGTACATAGTTTCATCTGCAATGGATTGTAAGTGAACAAAAGGAAAAGGGAAGAGCTGTGAAAGAAAATGGTATTGTAAAAGTGCCACGTGGGAAACTAATTCATTACTTGTTGCTTATCTTGGAAAAAAAATTTCTCTTTGGGCCACTTATAAATAAGCATCTAAAAATCAAAAAATCCAAAATGAGATAATCAAAGACTCTGCATTGGTCTTTTGATCCTTTATGTTTTCCGGTCTCAAACCCATAAACCAGCTCTGCATCAAGGGATGTTTCTGCTGCTCTGCTTGCAGCAGGAAAATCTGTTTTAAAGGATGCTGCCGACTTTTAATTATTTTTTTAATATTCCTACTACTCTCATTAATAATCCTTCTACCCTCATTCATGAAAATATTTTAGGTTATTAATAAAAAAGAATATGAGCATGCTAATTTCTTGGCACTATTTATGCCACTCCTTTCATGTTGGGTTGGACAAATACAATGGCCTAGATGATTTCATTGCTTTTTTGAGTTGTTAGCGTAACAGCATTGAAATGAATAATATAGCTATGACCCAGCTCCTTACAACAGGAAGGGAGTTCCTGGGAACTCCTTTCAAAGGGACTTCCTACGTTGGCACCCACAGCAGGGAGTGGGCACTCTCCTTTCCCTGAGTGAGGAGAGGAAGCCAAGAGGCAGTCAGCTGCCTCAGGACTTCTGACCTCAGCTGGAAGGAGATAGGAAGCCAGCAGCAGAGTGGGCACAAGAGATGCTGTCCTGGCTTGTGGCTTTTCATGCCCCCCTAGTGGAGAAGTGGTAATGGTAGAGGAGCAGCTCAGCATTGTCAGGGTTCTCTTTTTCAATGCTGTGGCTGCAGCATCCCTCAGCTTCTCTAGAGGGAAACCCTCTACTACAGGGAATGTAAATTTGAGAGGATCCTCTTCTCCAGTGGGCTGCTGATCCCTAGAAACCAACAGCAGTCACTAGGCAGAGAAGCATTAATTTATTCACAAAAATATGTGTACATTAGTAAAAAAGTTAAATGGGTCTCAGTGATGAATATATTAATAATATGATTACTTTTTTTTTTTTTTTTTTTTTTTTTTTTTTTTTTTTTTTTTTTTTTTTTTTTTTTTTTTTTTTTTTTTTTTTTTTTTTTTTTTTTTTTTTTTTTTTTTTTTTTTTTTTTTTTTTTTTTTTTTTTTTTTGTGGGGAACTTTGCCCTGCTTACTTTTGAGGATTTTTCTGGCTAATCTATAATTGTTTCTTTGCTTCCTCCGGTGGTTATATACAAAAAGATAATGGAATTATAATCAGCATTTCTAAATTTAATTCCAGTTACAGGCATGTTTTGCAAATGAGCTGCTGCAAATACTGCAGACAAGCATGTAAACTCCTGTGTATTTGCAGAGCAGTTGCTCTGTTCTGCGTTTTATCAAATGGCAGGAGGCTGCTGTTTTGCTCTAGCTGTTAGAGTAAGAACCTGTTCTTTAGGAGAATGTTCTGGATAGGGTAATTATGTGGGAGGAGTCATTTAAGTGCATTACTTCATCATAATAAATAATAACTGAACAAATGGGTCTGGTGAGATTGAATTACTGGGTCCAGTGTACAGTAAATTGCAGGCCTTTCTAATAGGAAATGCTGAAAAAAGTTTTTCTTAGGTGTTATATATCAGCACTGTTTCCAAGGCTACACTGGAGTTTCTATCATTAAAAATTTTAATTCTTTCAGTCATTGCTGTATCTCTTTACAATTCCCTGTCATCAGTCACAGGGGTTTCAAAACAGTTAGGCTACTTCTGGGGCATCAGGTTTGAAGTGAGGCAAATGATGGGTTCAAACTCACATATGTTATGCTTTGTGACAGTCTATAGAAAAGGAAAGGTCACCAAGTGCCCCCAAACAAAGAAGGAATTTTAATTATTGGTTTTCACAAAATAACTAATTCTAGTGATGCAAATTATCTGGGTAATGTCAGGTTGACTCCTGACACCATAAATCAAACTTATCGGTGAGCTGTGTAACCTTGAGAACTAAGCAAGACCTTCACGGAGCTTAATGAGAAATTCCCCAGCTTGTAGGTTATTAAAAATAAGATAACTTGGATTTTTATGCCTTTCCAGACCTCTCTTGAACAAGAGAAATCCTGTGTTATGAGAGCTGGAGAGAAGAATTTGCCTGAGCTTCAATATCCTTTGCTCAAAGAACTGTTTACATCATTCTAGAAAACTCTCATTCCTTTTCTAGTCAACGCAGTGCTTCCTTGGCAGCAGGCCCTTGTCTCTACCTATGCATCTTTTCTAGAGCCACATTTGGCACAAAGGAGCCACAGTGTCTGACTAGGAATCCAAAAGGCCAGGAAAGAGAAGAAATTAAAAATAATGCTTTGTTAACTCAAGACAGCACCCTGATACTTTGACTCAAGCATGAAAAGACAAAAGTATCTTGACAGACATTTCAGTGCAATCCAAATGTGAATGTATTGTAAGCAATGCTTTACTTCCAGGGGCAGTGAGGAGCTGCATGCACACGGATAAAACTGAAGAATTAGAAAGTACAGTGTTATTGTGGTCAAGAGGTTATGAAAGGGAAGTAGTCACAAGATTTCTTGACTGTGGGATGACCACAAATCTGAGAGCATTAGGACTGGATTTGTTCTTTCCAACCTCTAGCTTACTGTTCACTGAGCTCATTTAAATGATAATTACAATTTGTTTGGAAAAGACGTGAACTCATCTTTTTATGCTACTAATATGCCCTGAGCATAACTAGAAGGTACATTTGTTTTTCTTCGTCACAGTTCATACATATTTAGTATCAGAGTAGAGACAGAGTTAACGTGTTTTGTTGAGCCCATAGTGTCTCCTTCTATATGGTCGCAAACAGAAACTTTTTTTTTTTTTTTTTTTTTTTTTTTTTTTTTTTTTTTTTTTTTTTTTTTTTTTTTTTTTTTTTTTTTTTTTTTTTTTTTTTTTTTTTTTTTTTTTTTTTGCCAGCCTTCAGTTCCTCCTGGAGTCATCCCAAAGGCATATCCCAATGGGACATTATACTTCATCCCATAGTGCTTAAAGGCTACTAAATGATGGATCTCGTCAGCTGCTGTGGCTAATGGCAGATGAGGTGCAGAGAGAACGATGCCCTACCTCATTGTGCAATGCGGACTGAAGAGGTGGGAGGGACTCCCCAAGGCAATTCCTTCACAGCCTGCAGCAAGGGATTTGCTTATCCCATCTCTTAAGAGATATAAGTATTACAACCATAAAATTATCCAGCTTAAAATGAATATGGAGATAATTTAAGACAACACTGTTGCAGAGTAGGTAATGTGAATGAATATATAATTTAATATAGTTAAGTGCAGGAATGAGCTGTTAATTTAATGAGACACCATTACTTCTTCTTACTGGAGATTCAAAAAGATGGAAGTTTATTTCTGTGAGACTCAGTTATTCTTTTTTCCTTACCTACACAGTAAACAGCAATCTAACTAATGGTCATGACTCATTTAAGGATAAACAAGTGCTATCTTCCTGTTTAGACATGTACAGTATGTAATGACCTACCTTCCAATTAAATGCCTTTAAAAGCTATAGTTAAAATTCTTCAGTTTATGAAGATCATTCAAGAAAACTAAAATTAATCTTGAGCAGACAATGTGAACGCAAGTCATCTTTTTGTGTAGTTAAAAGAGAAAAACAACAAGAAGAAAAAATAATTGCTGAATACCTGGATAAAAAATAAATGATGCATCTTTTAAAGGTATCAAAGGCATGTGGTAACAAGGGGAAAATTTTCTGGTTGGAGAATTTTAAAACAGACTGTTAGGCATAAATCAAAGAGACTTTTAATATTTTTCAAATAGTATGCAGACTGACCTCAAACCTCAGTGCTACAAATTATTATAAAAATACTCTGTGCATTTGAATAGTGTCATTGTAGTCAATCATTCTTGGGAAACCAACACATATGGAAGCAACACCATTAATAAGATTTGACCTGTTTTCATCTTGACCAGTTTTAGATGTTGTAACTTATTCTATTAGTTGGCAGCCTATCTCTGAAAAACTTGACAGAAAGTTAGGTTGTTTAGAGTGGTTTGGAGGTGCAGTTAGATACAACAGCCCACAGATGGAGATGGTGCTTTCTTCTGATATTATTTGGTAATTATGCATACTTTTATAGATGGGTATTTAGACAAAGAGATGGTCTTAACAGTTATCCATAGGTGAGTAGCTTTAAAGAAATGCAAAGTAAATCTATTGTGTTCCCTTTGGAACTTTATTAAAATCATTACTGAGTTCTGGAAAGATGAATTGAAAGACAAAGTAGATTGTGCAGACAATAAATTCAGCTTTGGAGACAGGAAATGACATTTAGTTTTAATATTAAAAAGTAATTTAAATATCAGGGTTGTTTTTTTTTTTGAGTCATCATTGAAGATAAAAAACTTTATTTTTGAAAGAATAAATGATAGGTGTTAAAGTTATTTGGGAGTTAATATTTGTATATCTATTCTTCACAAGCCTTGCTGAGTTTATCCTTATTTTTATTGTACTTTATATCCTTCATGCCTTATAGCTCTGTCTCATAAAGTCCTCTGTCATCTGTTCCCAGATAAATATTACCTTGTGTACTATTACACACTTTTATGATTTTTTCCGCATGAAACAGTGATTCTTGATGTATTTCTGCTTTCATTTCATGCTATCTAAGCCTCTATAATTCAATTACATACTTTAATCACGGTGTTACCATGAGAGTATAAATTTCCTCCGGTTTATTTAAACCATATTTTAATTTTTTCTATTATGTTACTCTCAGAGGTTTGAAGTCAACAGATGACACTGGATAATCTAGCATAAGCAAAGTTGATTACTGTAAAGTAATAGGAAAAAAAAAAAAAGGATTTTTTATTTTCTGGTTTACCACTACGGTTTCGGAAGAACCTGCATTAGTCATTGTGGGAATTCCAATAAAAGTAGCACACGTCTACAATGTTTTTAACACAGATTTGACTTGGAAAGTAGGGATAGGGTGTAAGGAGACTGAGGGCATGGTTATAAATTATTTGAATGTTGCTTCTCAGCAGGGTTAGGATTCCAAGAAAGCCATAAAATAATGACTTTTCCTGTTTTCCAGGGATTAAAGGTTACTAAATAGGCTGTCTTCTGAGCAATAGATTGCATGATGTAACATCCATAACAGTGCAGATAAGGGCATATTCTCCCTATGCTGTGGGAAACAATAGGGAAGGAGTGTTCAGAAAATGGACTTTTTTTTTTTTTTCCTTGCAGGAAAAATGAATGGGAATACTTCAAAAAGTAAATTAAACCATGTAGTAGCCATGTTCCAGCAACTTCATATTTTGTGTCAAGCACTGTCCTTTGCAGAGTAACTTAAGTATAGATTTTAATGTTTTAATAGAGGAGTTTTGAGCTGGTTTTTGAAAAGTGTTTATTTTCAGGATCTTTTTTCCTTTTTTAACAAGTAAACTATGTGGATAGATATCGACAGAAAACCTTAACTCTGGTTAAAGCAGCAGAGTGGGATGGAATAATCAGAACTACAATGTAGAAATAAGAAATAACTATCTTATGGGCAATTGGAGGAAACAACTGCAAACTTCAGGGGCACTCAGTGAGAATCTCAGGCCTAGCAAATTACATTTTCATGCTTATTAGTTTGATCATCGAAATGTTATATCAAAACTGTGGGTTTAAATTAATGAACTCTCAAAGCTTTACATCAGCAACAACTTTCTGTTTCCTGTTTGTCAGGTAAACTGACAAACTGCAGTAGTAACTGCAAAATGGTTGAGCTGAATAGCAGCTGGAGCTTTGAAGGCCACAGGAAAGTTGGTGGACTGGCATACTGTCCATTATGTGGTCATCATTAAGATTCCAGGACTTAAAACACACTGTTAAAATTCTTTGCAAAAATTAAGTGGCCAAGCCTGGTAATGAAAACAGAGGATGAAGTGACTGAAACTGGTTGCTAAGCTATGAAAAGGTTTTTGCTAACAGATGTACATGAACAGAGTGCATAAATAGCAGCATCTTTGACATATTAAGGCTACTAATTGCATTACTGGTTCTTACCAGATGCAGTGCAGGCTGTCTTTATAAAGAATACATTTGTTTTTGGCTAAGGTCTGACTTTAGGGAAAACTACTGTGTTTGGTGCTAGCAACTATTTATGTCCCACTACAGGCTGTTTTTTAAGTACAGTATAATCCCCTTTTTTAAGAGACAGAATAGCCTTTTATGCTCAGAAATTAATTAGTGCTTTGTTTCCAGATGTCATTTTAATATTTTTTTTAAGCAAATATACCATATAGCACTAAATCAAGGTATGTCTTCAAATGTCTTTATTTTACAAAATGTTATTTTGAACGGTATTATTGAAGGACAGCTATTTGGGAAACTGCTTTAGGAACTTGCAGTTCCGTACATCAGAAAGTAAAGGTATAATTAGGCTTCACAAAAAAAGTAGTTCTAGAAAATCAGATGGTTCCTTGATATGTAATGTTATGAGCTGACTTATTTTTCTTAGTCTTTCAAAGTTGAATCAAATATAATCAGCAAATTCATCTCTATAGAACACAGAATTAGAATTGATTAGGTTTGTATTGGTTAAATGAGTGTGTCATAGTATTGCCTAAAATTATGGGAAGCTCTGCTTCTGTTTCACGCTAATTAACAGAGCATCTGTCCCCTCACCTCTCTTCACAAACAAAATTTACTTTAAACAACAACTTGTTCCAGAGATGTGCATATTGTGCTTATTATACTTTTAGAATGCCAAAATACAGCAGATGTTTCCCACTTCTTCTGGGAGGGGAAAGTAATAAAATGATTAAAATGATGTAAGGAATCCAGTTATTGCACAGGCTTAGCAGAACCAAAAGTAGAAAAATTTAGCTCTAACTTCTCATAGAAATCCTTAAAAAAAATGAGGATTTTTTTTCTCATTACAATTAAACTTCTCTATTACAAGGACAAAACACATGTATTGTACCGGGTTCCATTTGTCTCTTTTTTTATTTTAAGAGTAAGATATTGTTGATGCCCATATCAGTGGTTACCCCACAGCAATGACCTTACTGATAGCTGACCTGTCTGTGGAGCACTCCTGGTGATCGGAAAGCAAAGATCTGAACTGGAACCTTCCTCTGTGTGTTTTAGTAAACTACTAATCTGATGGTAAATAGGAATAGAAAGGTGTAGAATCAGGCAAGGAGGTGTTCAGCCATCTCCATCACGCATAATGGTTTACTTGGCAAGACAAATGTCATCACTCAGAGCATCCTCCCCTTCCTTCTTCTTCCCCCAGCTTTATATGATGAGCATGATACCATATGGTGTGGGATATCCCTTGGGTCAGTTGGGGTCAGCTGTCCCAGCTGTGCCCCCTCCAAGCTTCTTGTACACCCCCAGCCTGCTCACTGGTGGGGTGGGGTGAGTAGCAGAAAAGCCTTCACTCTGTGTAATTGCTGCTCAAGAGTAACCAAAATATCCCTGAGTTATCAACACTTTGCAGCACAAATTCAAAACATAGCCCCATACTAGATATCATGAAGACATTTAACTCTATCCCAACCCAAACCAGCCAATTCTCTTTCCACATCTTCTCTGGAAAAGGAGAGTAACTTGAAACTTAAGAGACCAAAGGGAGTCACCTCTGAAAGGGACTTGTCACCACAGCCAGTTTTGCTGTATTCATAAGCCAGCATCTGTTCTTGCAAATTGGGCAACTGTATGTGCAAGCAGGTATTCACTAATTAGGTGCTCAATTATCCATTTCCCTCAAACAATGGACATTTGTGTGTATAAAATTAAAGGTTTTATGGACAGCTAACTCTTCCCTCAGTAATGAGATTAAGCAGGGACCATCTTAAAAGACATCCATCAACATTTCAAGGCTTCAGGGAAGTCAAGAGGATGAAATTCTCTTATGAATAAGCACTGCACAGTGTTGCCTAACAAAGTATGTATGTGGCAATATTAATATCAGAAAGTAGCAGAACCCAATATAAATGATAATTAGGAGAAATGACAGCTCAGCAAAAAGGAGTGATAACATCATTAGTGCCACTAGGGGCTTTGTGAAGCATACTCTTCACTGTGCAGCTATAGAATAGGGAGGGGGGTGGGGAACAATAGCTTTTGATTAGGCCAGATAGTTCTCTGGAAATTCAAACCACTGCCTAGACAGATTGAAATAATTTTCTAATTTTCAAAAGGGTCTACCTATGGCTTTTCAAAGCATTTTCAGTTAGCTATCATAAGTGCTTTTTGAAAATAGGACTTAAACTTGATTCCAGAGCCTTTCTTTTGCCTTCTCTCCATATTGTGTTAGGACAATTACTCTAGAGTGACAAACTGATAGTCCTGAAGGCTTCTAAAAATACATTAAACCTAAAATATAATGAACTATACTTTGTGGAGTAGATGATAGGATTACACATATCTGATTTATTGTTTCTCTCTTCTAATTGCTTGAGGATTTTGTCTGCCTTGTGGGGATGATGTCAGTTTTATCCATGTTCATAAAACAACATCCTAAGTTCTGAGGTAATTCTAAGAAAAAAAAGAAAAAACAACATATGAAGTTGCAAATTGTTACTTTCTAGTCAATATCATATTCATAACTCTTAAACCACATCAAAGGTGAATAAAAGTTTTATCTCTTTTATTTAGGATATGAAATGGCAAATAGTGCTTTCATTTTATATAAAAATTTTTTTAAAAATCATAATTTTCTGTATACCTTAGAGCCTATAGAGATGCTTCTGACTGTGTTTGTCAGTCTTGTCATTAGGTAATGTGTGTCCAATGGAAGAAAACGTCTGTAACTGAAATCCCAAATCCCAGAAGCTCTCAGCTACTGAAACTATTTCCTGCTTTGATTCAATGTAGCCTTAGAACTGTTCCCAAGTCCCCTCCAATTTAGGGGTATTGCAGACTTTTGAGTCCAGCAGATTCAGCCTTTAGTGTTTAAAAAGCATTTCTGTGTCCATCTCTTTAATATTTTTATTTGGTTTTGTGTTTTTTGTTGGTTTGTTGGTTTGTTTTTTTAATTGGCTAGAAAACTCCAAAACTATAAAAGACCCTAAACACTAGCTTCTAAAGTCTAGAGCCTTAAACCGAAAATAATTAGGTTTCTCAATGCAGAGTTTAGGTCAAAAATTAAATTTTTATCATTAATTAGGTTATAAAAGTCTGTGTATCTTATTAATCAATTTTTCTGGCTTTCAAATAAGCAAATATATATGCGACATGGCAGCAAAGAAATAATATCCTCATCAAAGCAACAGGAAAATTTGCTTTGAACCTCAAGGACGAGAACTGGGCTGTCTATTCTTTATTTGGTTTATAAATCCCTTTTTGGACACTTTTACTCAAATTTAGCTTATGCTACTGATTTCAGTTGCAGCCATTGTGAACAGAATTTTGCGTAAGAGAGGCAGAGGAGTTATTCCTGCCTTTTCTCTTAGCTATACCTATCCTTTCATAACATGCTCTGACCTAATTGCCTCATTTAAAAACAAACAAACTTAACTCTAACCTGAATAAAATCTGAAAATAAAGGAAACCTATCCACCAACCCCCAAATGTTTCTATATTCAGAAAAGGAAAATTCCCTAAGGTGTCAGAAGACCCAGTCATATGAGTAGTCATACAAGGTTATTGCTTCCCCCTAAGGGATTTTAAAAGATACAAACATAGCTCTGCAACCATTTCTGCTAGGCAGTTTTTATTATGATTTATCTTCTTCTGGTAATGTCTCTGTGATACCAGTTTAAAGCGTGACAGCAGTCTGTGTGACAGCAAAATATCCTTGAAGACTACTATTAAAAAATATTCTCATATTCTACATGGTCTGAAAAATGTGCTAAATATTCTATATCCACATTTCCAACATAATCCTATATGGACGACTCTATACCATGACGTTTACGTATCACTGATGAAATCAGCCTAGATGTAACGTGTTTTTTGAGGTATTAGAATAATATTATATTGAAAAATTAGAAAATTAAAATTTGTGTACATTGTGCAAAATTGCAGTCCCGTAGAAAATTTTCATCTTTTGTAAAAAAAAGTATCGACACAGTAAAACTGCTAAATAAAGGGCAAACTGAAA
The DNA here is from genome assembly GCF_003031625.1 of Empidonax traillii. Taxonomy (NCBI): domain Eukaryota; kingdom Metazoa; phylum Chordata; class Aves; order Passeriformes; family Tyrannidae; genus Empidonax; species Empidonax traillii. The sequence goes on along the minus strand of NW_020955228.1, from coordinate 92,494 downwards.
ATTCACTGTGGAAAATAATTCTTATATTTGACAGGCACACCATCTCTTCATTCTGTCCCTTGGAATGATCATGTTTCCATTTTTCTGAGCCAAAATCACTGTGAGGTGCAGCCTGCATTTGGCCATTCCTGAGTAATCCAACACAGACGAGGACAGATGAAGTTTAAAATTGAAAATTATGTATTTTATATTGTAGCGTGTTAAAAAATGACCACTTCTGGTGGTCATGATCAGTTCATGTGTGTTAATGATGGGATGACCTGATACCTGACTTTAGTGAATGAAAAGACTCCATAAACATTTATGTTTCAGATCTGATGCAATAAATCTTTTATGCAGAGAATGTTACTTATATAGCACCTGCATAGACATCAGGTAGTACGTTGGTAGGGCTATCTCCTTACTAATAAATTAGTGATCTTTTTCAGGACACTTAAGAATGATGTTGGGGATACATTTTTAGCTCTCTAGAGGCAAATTGGGAAATTTTATCCAGTCTTCTTCAACCAGACTGGATTTTTACAGTTCCTAATTTAGCTATGAATTGTGTCCTTTCTGCCTTTGATATGTGGCCCTTTGTAGTAGATTCAAGCATTGTCTAAATTGCAGTTATGCTATGTCTTGAAATAGTATTATCCACATGTTTCCTAAGGGATGATGAGAGTAATGAGCAATTAGTCCACAGTGGGACAGCTTTTCATGGCAATTCCTTCCTTCTATGTATATTCTGCTTTCGTTAACAGAAACTGACCTTCATATATCACATCGCCAGCTCCCTGGAGTTTCTCTAATCTCCAAAACTATCCTGAAAAAAAAAAAAAAGAACAAAGAAAAAGAATGTTTCAGTAAATTATCCTTTGTCGGTTTAATGCCAGTGTAAACATCAAAGTGGCAAAAAGAATACTTCTCTATTTAGTAGTTTTCTAGTGTTAAGAAGGTTCATTATCATTAAATGAAGGTAATATACAACTGGGGGTTCCTACAGGCATTACAAGTGTAATAAAGTTGTGCAGTAAAGGTTTTGGTTTTGTAAATCTTCTTTTATAATGCTAAAGCTGGCATGCTTTTGTTTGGTATATATTGGATGTGCAGTGAATGCACATCCTTCAACTTTCCAGGTAAGTACTCATGAAAGAAGATCAGGAAGTGCAGAGTGTGTTCCAGGAGCATGAATCCAGGACTGCAATGCTCTACTCGTACTCCTTGTACCTTCATGAAGCAAGGGAGAGGTGGGTTCAAATAGTGACTAACTTGGGATCAAACAACATCATTTCTCCCTCCTGTGGAATATAGATGACCAGGGATATATATCCCTCTGTAAAAATACATTGACATTTGTCATGTGAAAAGGGGTAGAAATGAAGGATTTTCTGTCCTGCCTCTATTAATGTATTTTTTGTCTATTAGCATCCCCTTCCCAGGAGTTCAAAGCCTTTAAAGTCCGAAAACAGTCTGTCAGCACCTCCTTAGAGGGAGACCCTTTGCTTGACAAATTCACTGAGATGGACAGGACTTTTGATATCCTATTTAAGGGGACTGCTAAGGAGAACCTTCTCAGCAAGTTTCTCCTATGAGTTATTCTGCTGTTGGCGAGACTGTCAGCACTGAAAAAAACCCCTGACTAACACTTAGTAGCTCACGAAATAACTTTTATGAATACAAATCTGTGACGACTTATAGGGTTCACGTCACTGGTGATAACATTTAACTGCAAATTTCCACTTAACTAATAAACCCCTAATAAACAAATAAACTAAACCAAAAGCATGTTCTCCAAAAACAACACAACTCCCTAAGAAACAATAGATCACCATAACACCTCAATACAAACCTCAAGTAACCCCCTCCACGACAGACCAATTTACAAAGACTAAGACAAAATCTAAACACGCTCGCCAACACAAAGCAAAAAGGAAAGAATATTGCCACTTCTCACTAGCACACACTTTAACTCACTAAGACAAAGAAATACACACTTTAAGGCAAACCACGTACAACAAGTCAGACTACATGAACTAAGGCAATGAAGTACAATATAGAAAAAAATAAGGTAAAATATATACATGGTAGTCTATAAGGTATAGGGCAAGGTAAAATTATTATCTATAAGATAAAGGTCAAATACATAAAGCAAAGTAAAATATCAAATATATAAAGCAAAGTACAATTAGTAGCTTTAGGGTAAAGGGGAAAGCAAAGTAAAATATATAAAGCAAAGTACAATGAGTCTATAAGGTCTATCAGGTAAAGATAAAATATACATAAGGCAAGATATAAGGAAGCAAAGTACAATTAGTACAAATGAAAGCAAGGTAAAATATAAAAACGGTTGCTCACCCCACAGCGTCCTGAGAAGTGGAAGGAGAAAAGGCAGCCCGTCAGTTACTCTTGCAGAAATGATGGAGCTTCTCCCCTATTTTTGCTCATGCTCGATGTCTTTTTATACTTCTTTTTCTTAGGCAGTTTGAGTGAGTATAGTTAATACATTAATTTCTGAGGTGATAGACAGATGACATAGGCCTAAGGGTTGGCTTCCTGAGTTCCCATCAGGTAGGATGTTTGCTAAGAAAGGCTGTGCTATCTCCATACCATTGATCCTCTGTTGATCCTATCAGTCTGTTGCTGGGAAGTCTCCCCCAGGTGCTGGGGTGCTGGGGTCTTTCAGGAAGCCGTCAGGAGTCTCTTTGGTACTGAGGTCTTTCTGTAACTGCTCAGGACTGTCACTGTGGCCTTAAGTTGGTCTATCACCTTACAACATTTTCATGAAATTAATAACATTTCTCTAATAGTTTTAAAACTCTGACAGTAATTCATAATTCATGAAGAACTAGTTACATTACCTAAAAATATACTCAAAATATACCTAAAAATACACTCAAAAACTCTCATAATTTTGAAAGTGATTTCTATTAAACTACTAAGAAAAAAAGGGTCATTGAGTATCCTAAGATATACCTCAAATAGCTACAACTTGGAGAACTCCGTGAGGAAAATGAATGGAAGCTTTGCTGCACTGTAGCAGCAGCACACCGCTGTGTGCAGTCTTCTGCACAGGATTTTTACACTCCGTATCCCCTACCCCTTTAAGATAGGGTAGACTTTGAGTTGTCCCAACTCATGACTGACAACTGATTTCCGTGAGTCTCTTGAAGCAGCTGTATGCCATCCTGTCCTGTTCATAGGAATGAACTGAAAATACATTGCCAGGAGAGATAGTATGATAATAAGATTTCCTTCAAGAGACCACATGTGCTTATTGGCACAGCAAGCACAGAGTATCACAGATATAAATTGAAGTGGATGCTCCTAGCTTTATTTCCTCTTTCAATTTCTTAAAGCATGAGTATTGGAATGGTTCTATTAACCTCACTGATCTGAATAAAATTTCCATTGCTTGTTACACAGAGCTTTTAGCAGCAAAGCTTCAAGGCCTTAGGCAAAATAAATTTACCTGAGAAGATAAATTACCCATGTGGATTAAAAAAAAAAAAAAAAATTAGCTAGTTCTGCTCTGAAACATTTTCTTGCTTCAGTTACGTAAATGTCTTTCTCAGCTCTCAGCAGCCCCTTTGTGCACCTCATTGCTGTTTTGCCCTTGTTCGGCAATATGATTTCAGGATCTTCTCTCCCCCTTTCCTGCCTTATAGCTCCAATCTTTCCTCTTGTCCCCACAAAACTTTCCAGATTTCTTACTCTTGACAGCTGGAAATATTTTTTGCTCTGATCTTAATTGCTGGAGTTAGTCACAGATATAAAATATCATAATACCTTTCTTAATGGCTGATTCAAATATCAGCTCTCCCAAGGCAAACCTTTATGGCATGACAGAACCTTCCTCAATAATAATCCTATATTCCATTACTGTCCAGTTTCAGTTTTTGGGGAATACACAGGAAAATGTATTTGAACAAAAACACCTAACATCTGTTTCCACTTAAGTGTACTCTTTATAATCTCTTTCTAGTAGATCAAATATACTGTTAACAATTCATTTGATGTCCTACAAAACGAAAATTCTCCAGCAGAAGCCTTTTCAAAGATGTTAATCTTTAGGATTTAGGAAAACTAACAGGTGGAAGGTCTTCCAATTTGGATATTTCAGGTATGACAAAAGACATTTTTATTTCTGAGACAAAACCAGAGGTGTCTCTAAATAGGTGGAAAAATAAGTATTCTTCTGTGTTTCTTCTTCTTTAGGACTTGTGGCCAAAAGGGAGTGCCTTCAAACTCCTCTATTGCTTATTCTTGTAAAGAATACTCCTTGAATTAAAAACAAAAAAAGAAATTACCAGATTTTTTACTTTATACTGGGAATAACATTTTGTGTGGAGGAATAAAAAATACAGTTCTTTAGTAATAACTTGTTTCTAATTTTAAAATAAGGCCAGAAGACAATGGTTTGGAAAAGAGCAGATAAGTACTGAGCTGCATCATAGGCATGGACAACGTAAGCCTCTCTGTGCTTTGTCATAATTTTTTCCCGAGCATTTCCCTGTAATCAGTAGTATAGTTAGATGTTGCCACATGGTGCTAGAAAATTGAAGTTTTCTACATAAAATGTGACTAGGAATGCCAATTAAGGTCTGCTGTGTTGGTGATTTCTTGGGCAGAATTCTGTCCACTGGAATAACTAATGAATGTCACATAAGGCAGAGAATATGTAAAATAGTAACAACTAAGTCAATTTATCACAGCTTTGCTGAACAGAGGCAAAAAGCTTCCTTATCCCACTCTAATTTGTTGGATGGTTTAGCTCCTTGACTATGAACATGTATTTTATTAAGTCCCTGAGGGAAGATTTTCTTCCCTTGTATGTTTTGCATCATTACAAAACCTTTGTAAGGTTTCACAAGTTCTTAACAGATTTAGCAATATATTTTTTTCTTCTTTCTTTAAGGTCTCCCAAAAAACTTAAGCCAATTTCTTTTCCGTTCTCATCCTTGATTTAATCTAAAGGATCTGAAACCACCCCCCTCCACCCCCCAAATTATAAGAACACCTTGCAAGGCTGATTGATCGATTTGTTTAGAATGTGATAGCAATTCTGCATTATAGCAGAAAATTACATTTTGGATATACTTGCCTGCTTGTTCCTGGTGTGGAATGAGGATTCTTTTAAACCAGAATGTCTGTACTCATAACATGCTTAAGATTATTTACCTTATAAGTATACATTATTTTTATAAGATATATATATGTGTATGCAGAGAGAAAGAGAAAGCATAATTTATGACGTGAAAAAAAGAAGAATAAAATACAAATAGTGCTAGTGAAAATAGTGGTAAACATTTCAAAGAGCTTAATATGAAAAAAATGGTTAGAAATCCTAGTTTTTTTTTTTTTTTTTTTTTTTTTTTTTTTTTTTTTGTGTGTGTGTGTGTGTGTGTGGGTTTTTTTTTTTTTGAGATAGCAGAAAAAACAGAAGCTGTATGAACATTTTCAACTTAGGGAAAACATTTTCAACTTAGGCTATGCTTTTTGCCAGTTCTTCCCTTCCTCAACCTCCCCCTGAGCTACTGTCCCTGACTGCTTCACTTCATGACCTATCTCAGCACTTTTGCACAAGCCATGTGCATAAAAATGTGTATTAGCTTTCAAATATGGCTGAGAAACTGCATCTCATGCAAATGTTGCTATTGTTAGTGCAAAAACCTAATGTTCAGTATTAAACACTTCTTTATGTAAAGCTTGAGAAACTCAGTCTGTTTTGTAGGTGCTGCTGATACCCTTAAACTTACTGTGTGATCAACTTCCATGACAAATCAGATAGAAATAACTTTAACGTACATCTTTGCCCTTTCTAATAGAAATAGAAACTTAGGAGGAAGCTTTGCTTTGACAATGCCATTTTGTGTAGGTTTTTGTCATGACTACCCCTTTCAGAAAATGGATGAGTCATTTTGGCTACCCTTTTTTAATACTCTGAGAGATAGAGGGAAAAAAATTCCACAAATAACAGTTTTGCTTTATAATATTAAAGTTGGTGAGATTTATTTAAAAAGGAATAGGAAAGAGTGGTGACTTTGCAAATGCTTAGTAATATTTCTGAGAGGTCTGAAGAAAAGCAGGATAAGGTCAAGGATGTAATTGCCAGCTTCAGCTACTGAGGGAGCCCTTACAGGGAAGGCAAAATCACACTCTTCTCATGTGCCCAGAGAAAGGATAACCTGCATATCAATATGATACTATGAAAGATCGACTTGATCATACTATAACTCATTTCTCATTTTTGCAATGTAGAAAAAAAAAAAAAGGTAGACAAATGAAAAAAGTTCTTTCTACTTGGAAAATTTAGATTCCACAGAGTGTCTAATGTTCATTTATGAGTTTTGAATAAAAGTGGCATTGCTTTACTCCTTTCCTCAAAGTGTATGAAGAAAAATAAAACTTGAATGAAAAATATTTTGCTGCAGTAGTTACTTCAATTAAAGATAAATCTACTGGAGATATCAGGACAAACCTATTAACTTATAAGTGAGCCTGTTTATTTCAGGAAAGGCATTAAAGAAACTACATGGGTGCTCGTGTAGTTTGGCTGGCTTTGCTCCTCATCCGTGTCTGAAAGATATCTGTGTGAAAAGTGTAATTTCTTCTTCAGGCTTGAAGTTTCTGACATCCAGGGAGGAAAACCCATTACTTTCATTATTTAGGAAGAGAAACGTAACAGCAATTGGCAACACTTCGTCATAACATGAAGTGAATATTCATCTTCCTAAGAAACCCTTCTCCTTAGGAAAATGTACGAGATTCTGTCATTGGCTGTTCAATAATTCCAGAAGTTGCATGATTTACGCCAGATGTGGAGAGCGCAGCGTTTGCCTGCCATCTGTCCCAGCTAATCTCCGAATTCCATCTACAATCGCAGATGACTTAAAACTTCCCTGATAAATGGCATCTATCATTTTCTTCATAACACAGAGCAATTAATCTCAGCAGTCCCAGGGGGGTCCGCCGCAGTGATAGGTTTAGCGGGGAGAAACGGGACAAAAGTCTGTTAGGACAACATCCTTTCATAACACTCTTTTCACCTTTCCCTCCCTCCTCTCTCCCCCCCCCTTCCCCTCCCCCCCAATTCTTCTTTGCTTGTTTTTCTTTCCTTTTTATTTATTTCTCGTGTCTTTTTCTCTTATTACCCCCTCTCCATCTCTCCTCCCTGTCTCACAGCCCTGACGGCGCACTGACCCGCTCCGGCCGTGCGCCCGCCCGCGGGGCCGGGGCTGCGCTGCGGGGCCGGACCGCACCCGGACCCGAGAGAGCGGCGGGCAGGTGCCCGCACGGGCCGGGTGGAGAAGGAGACGGAGGAGGAGAGAGCGGCCGCAGCTGCATTGCGGATGGAGCCGCTGGCTGCCGGGGAGGGGCGGCCGGGCAGCCGCGTGATGCCGGGGGGCGGGTGAAGGCCCGCGGAAGGGAGCGTGGGCGGTGCGGGGCACCGGGGGGCGCGGAGCCTCCGCCCCGCCGCAGGAGGGAGGTGCTGCGGGCTTGTCCCGGCGCGGGCGGTGGAGCGGCGAGGGGCGGTGAGTGACTGAGCGCGGCGGGCGGGCGCTTACGGAGGGGCAGCGCGGCGTGAGGTGTCCTCCCGCTCCGGGGGAGCATCTGCCCTCCCCGGGGTCACCCTTCCCGCCCGTGGCTGGGGGCGTGGAGCCGCCGCAGGGTCGTGCGGGGAGTTGCGGGTGGCCGCGGAGCTGGGCTCTCACCTGCGCCCTCCGCTCCGCACCCTCCCCGCTCCACGGCTCGCCTACAGCGGGACTTTGGCCCCTGATGCCCACCCACCTCCCCTGTTGCCCACCCACTTCCCCCGCTGCCCCGGCGCGGCCGGGACCGCGAGTTGGCATGTCCTGGCAGCGGGCGCGGGCTGGTCCCGCCGTGGAGTTGCGAAGGAGCTGGGTGGGCGGCTCCGAAAACTACTGGGGGGTCCTTGGAGCTGTCACGCAGAGTTAAGCACTCTTAGAGCGGCTGTTTGGCTGTGGATACACTTTTTTTTTTTTTTTTTTTTTTGGTGGGGGGGAAGTTGGTGAGGGGTGAACAAAGCAAAAAGGCATGACGTGAAGCCATGGCTATAAAAAGCAAAGAAGCCGTCGGGGTTTGCCCGGCGCTCCGTGAGCGAGCCTTCGGCCCGGACTGAAGCTGTCAGGGTGCTTTGTAAAAGTGAAGAATAACAGTCTCTGTAAGACCCTAGAAAAGAAAAAAAAAAAAAATCTCGTTTGTCAGGTTAATTTGTGCGTGTTACGGGAGCTGGGTTGTAGCTTCGCCCTTTATAGGCAAGCAGAAGTACAGCTCGGTGCCTCGAAGCGTTCAGCACTGTTATTGGCGTGGTTATAAGGCGTTTTGTAACGGGACTGGGGAAGCTGATGCTGCAAGGGTAGCGAAGAGGCATGTGAAAAGAGACTAGAAGGGATAGGGGCAGCCTTATATCCCATACGTGAGAAGTCTTCTGGAGATCTCTTACAAAACGAAAGTAAAGAAAAATGTATAATTGAAAAAGAAAATAACTCTTACACTAAATGCTGTTGGCATAAAGTAAAATTCAAATTGATGGTGTTTCTTTTTAATAACCCAGCCTAAGTGAAATGGAAATCTGTTGAAAATATGGAAAAAATCCAACCAGTTCTGGATTATGGATGCGGTTTTCTATGTTGTATGCCCTATTTAATGTCCAGCACTGAGGTTGGGATGCTTAATTCTGAGTGAAATGTCTGATGTGGCTGCATTAAACAATTTATAAATTGGTACTAAATTCAATGAAGCTCCACTGAAGAAAGCTGTTTCAACAAGCTCTTGTACTTCATTAAAAATGTCCCCTTTCTAAAAACTGATCAGGTCATCCTTTAGTTTTAATGTTTGTAGGATAACATAGTCAAATTATTTGCTGCTTATGTAAAGGTCACAGGACCTATCCTGTCCTTTCCCAACTCTAGTCCTCTTTTCCAAAGACTTGATTGAAAAAGCCATTTTTTCTAGGAAGTCTCTTGGAGGACATCTGGAAGACAGTGGGAGAGAAATGTTATCAAAGTCGCTTGAGAACAGCATGCTGTGATTTGGGAGCAGGTGATTTTTTTTTTAGGTACAAGTTGTCCATGATGTGGTCCTGTTTTGGCTATACTGTTGGCTTTGTTTTGAAATGACTTGGTTTCTCTTAGGGCCATTGATATATAGATAATAGATAATAATTTTAAGACTTTTAAAAAAACCTTCAGATTTATGTGACTGGCTAATTTTGTTGAGACCTCTTCTGTCTTGAGATTCAGCAGGACTGTAGAGATGTTTCTTTTTCTTACATGAAGTTATCATATGTTTCACAGGGTTTATGGTACTACTCTGGAGTAATGCAGGTTTTCTGGTGAGATGGCACTCTCTCTACTTCATCACTTCTTTGTATCCTTGGAACAAATTGAGGCTTAATATTGTTAATGGCTTCTCTTTGTAAACTAAGGAATTTAGAGCATCTTTAGCACTTATCACTTTATTTTGAATGTTTTATAATTCATTTTACTGGGCAGTACAAGAAATTCCAGCTGTGGTTAAGCACTTGCATCTGCACTTACCTTCCCACACTGTACGTTTTATGACAAGGGGGAGTAGTGGGAAGCTGACAAAGTACTCTGACGTAGTAATTCTATAGGCTATATATCATGTCAGTGTTCCATATATTACAGCAGTCGTGTAGTGTATTGTCACAGCTGGCCAGAAGAGAGGGAGAAGGGAACTAGGATTGCTGCAGTTAGGCCTTCCTTCAAGTCCCCATGTGAACAACAAAGTTTTATTTGGATCCTATTGAAACACTACTGTGGTCAGAAGAGAAAGGGATAACTTTAAGGATTAGTTTGTACCTGAGACTAAAAATTGTGTTGAATTAAGGAATTCAGCTGAAGTAGTGAAATCCCTTTATAATTCTTTATAATTGCTTTGCTAACTACTTGGTCAACATATATGGGGTTAAATACCTTTTCACTTATCTCTGCCTGACCATTTTAAATTTTAAACGTGTGAGTCACTGCTTTATTGCGCTTAATTAATAGTTAATCAATGTATCCCAAATGTATTTAGAATGTTATCAGGAAGGGAAGCATTTTAGCTTTTTTTTAACAGCTGCAAAATTATATTAAATTGATTCTTATCCATAGCATAGTCTACTTTCTCCAGCTCTATTTCATTATGGAGAAAAGACAATGTGTAGGTAATGTAAAACATGCCCTTGGATTTTTTTTTTTTTAATAATATGAAAAAAAAAATCATGCTTCTTTTATTACTTTCTTCTGTACTTGTGACTTTTACAGGACAGAGGTTGAAACCAGGACTGAATCTGTGATGAAAGAAATGCAGGAAAAGATGAGCTAGAATTCTAATATGAACATATATATTACAGATTTCAGTCTGTTATTCTGGATTGTGCTGATGTAAAAGTTACTCTTCTGTCCAGAAGTAGAGCTAAATATATTCAGTATCTTCTTTGAGCTATTACTTTCATTTATCATCAGCTCAGAATGCCTGTCAGAACTGTGCCCTGAACTCAAATTACCACAAACAAGGAAGGTACCCAAATAATATAAAAAATCGTTCTCAAATTTATTTCAGTTTGCAGACCATGAACAATTTTTCCTGTGGAATCAAGTTGCCATTTAAATCTTTGTTTCAGTAGGCCATTTCTCTTAATTGTGTGTAATAGAGCACTTGGAAGTAATTTGCATGAGTTGAAAATTACTGTTTTAATATTTGAGTATCCACTTTAATATGGTTGACTGGTACTGTGTGGATGTATAGCAGCTCTCATGAAATTTTTATATGAAAACCAAGTCTCTCTTTCCACGCTTGTCCTTTTCTCCTCTGTTGTATATTTGGCAAAGATGTTCAAGTTCCTGAATGGTATTTGAATGATGTTGCAATTAATTGATTAGTTTTCATATTCACATGAATATATAACCTGTATAAGATTTATTCTGTGATAGAAACTTCGGTGTATTTGTTCTGTGATAGAAACTTGGGTGAAAAAGGAAGGAAATATTCACCTGGATGGCCTATATAACAGCGATGGGACAATGAAAAATCTAACATTATGATGTCCAAGTAGAGAGGGTTCTGAAAGATCTAATAAAAATGATAGTGTAAACTCACAGTAACTTAAAATGAGATGAAATGTTATAATTGCTTCTCTTTAAATAATTGAAATTGGGTCAGGTGCTGAAAAGAGCTCACAGGATGGTCTGGTCATATGGAGATAAGGGAGATCCTGATTTGTTTGACCAAGTGAAATGAAAGCTGTGTAGGATATGGACTCCATCTGCAAACCCAGGAGGGAATCAAAAGAAGGGAAGCAGAGGCTTTTGATAAAGGACATTGCTGTCATGAGAACAGCTGAGTACTACACGTGATAAAATTTGAAGAACATCCTTCTGTTGGAGCACATGGGTTCTGAAACACTCAGTAGTAGCAGAGAGTGGTGGGGAAGTACTGCACAAGTTTTGAGATGGAGTTTGTCTGTTTTCCAGAAGGATCATATGTGCTCAGGGAATGGTTGCATTTAGCTTCAGTCAAAGCCTGGAAGGTCATGCCGTGCAACACGCCAATCCAACTCCCTTTCAGTCTGTTTAAAGTGCAGCTTCAGAAACTCTTTGTTTCTTTTTGGCGCTTGCCAATGTTTAACTCCTCTTGAGTGAACTTCTCTTCTATGTCAGGTTTAAGCTGCTTGTCTGCTCCTTAGCAGGCTAATGCCACACTGTGTGCAGCCTGTCTCTCTGTTCTTGTTTCTTTTACCTTTCCTTCAGAAGCCCTCTTGGCTGCCTGAAGTGGGACATAAATCTGTCCTGCTCTCTCGTTCCTCAGTCTGTGGTTAGGACTGCCTCCCCCTTTGTATGGCCTGACACACTCTTATAAATTAATTCTGAGAGGACATAATATTCAAAATGGTTTCAAATCAGAATCTTTTCATAAATAAGTATGAAAAAATGGGAAATGTAGGCATTTTAGATATTTTTCTTTCATCCTAAAGTACAAGGGGCAGCAAGGAAAATGTATGCAGTAGTTTGTGGAGCTGAAACTCTGCCAATAATAACAGAAAATTTTAAAAGTAAAGGAGACAAGTTTAGAAGAGCTTTAGTCTGAGGAATCTTGTTCTATTTTCCTCTCTCTTTTTATGTTGTGAGCATCACTTTGCTTTTGTGTGGCATGCCAGCATTTTCAGTGGAACTACTCTCATTTCAGATAACAGGCTTCTATTGAGCTCTCTGTTGTTCTTTAGAGATGTCTTTTGGATTAATCCATTAGCAAACATAGTAGAGTATTTGCTATACTCTTCCTGCTTGAAGTCAGGATTACGAAATTTGGAAAAAGCTGCTCTATCTCTTGGTGGATACCTAGGTAACCCATGTACTTTGAAACTACTTGGTTGTCTGTTTGTGTGGAAAGCAATTTACTTCTAACAATTTTATTTAATAAAAAGACACTTTACATGGGTAATTTTAAATGTCATAGGTTAAAAATGGAGCAGGGTAGGTTATACTAGTCCCCTTCTCTTCTCTGACCCAAGAGGATCAGTGGTGGTGGTAGTAGTATGGAAGTGGAAATCCTAAAGTCATCAGACCGTTGAGTTTGAAGTATGGACATGTTCACCGTGGCCAGAGTGAAAAAAGCTGTGAGCCATGTTTAAGCCATATTAGCAAATTTGAATGATTTTTTTAAAAATATCTCATTATGCTTATGAAATTATTGACCTCCTCTCTGGCTTTTTATGTCCTCACTCTTGATTACTGTCCATTGTTTTGGTTTTATTGTTAATTTTTTAAGCAACTTCTTTAATTTGGTTACTAATCAATTTTTTTCTGCTTACTCTTGTGTCTTTTAGTGTCTACATCCCCAGAGCTAAGGCAGTGGAAAGTTTAAAGTTGAATTTTTAAGCAAATGCTGCTGCTGGGTGAAAAATCTAAGTGTATAAGTGTTATTAGCATTGTAATAAAGTGTCCATGGGGAACTTAAAAATATTTAATTTTTATTAAGACTTCTGAACAGAAATTTCATGGAGTGGTGAGTATTACTTCAGCTTAAAATTTCAGCTGGGTTATAAAATTATGTAATTTAGGATAAATTGCCCGAGGAAGAGCTTGTTATTGTTTGTTTGTTTGAGGAAAGAGAATAAAAGTGATGAGGAGCCTACCCCAGATCAGTCAATGAAAATTTTGTCGTTATGTTATCACCTGCCTTAATGCATGTATAATTTTTATAATTCTAATCTGAAATTAACCAATATAATAAAAAAGCTAATCAGAAGTCTGTGTTTTTAAAAAATGAACTTTATATAAACAGGCTTCTGGGTGCTGTGATTCTTCTTTAAAAATGTGCTGCTCAAAGTACTTTGATTGAAAAGGCTTTTCCAGCTTTGCTTTTGGGGGACTTAAAGTATAAATGCACTATCTTAGACTCCTGACAGTCTTTAAGAGTTCAGTTTTGTCACTGAAAGGAAGATGTATTGTTTCATTGACTTCAGTAAGTGTAAGATTGGATTCCAGTGGCCCAGTAACTATATAATATGGTGGTGTTTCTCCAATTAGATACAATTAGTTACGTATAACATATGTATATACATATAAAGATTAGTCTTTGATTAATCTTAAAGTAATCTAACCGATCAAGACATTTTGTGAAATCCACTACAGTGACAATGTGATTATGTGAATTATCAGTTGCATATAAATCTTACTAAGGATGATATATAGAAACAATTGTAACAATGCACCTTTTGTGGTCTCTGAAATTAATTTAATAAATGTTTTGGAGATTGACTAATATACATATAATGACCTTTTTGTTTAGGTCAATGTGAAGTCCAATATATCTTGGAGATTAGTATTGATCAGAGTAAAGCCAAAATCAATCTTCGATTTTGAGGGTCATTACACTTGGAAATAGGATGCAATACTGCAAATGTTGGGTTGTGGAAGGCTTTTACAGTAATTGTGAAAAAATAATCTTTTGCTTAGTTTCAGCTTCTAAAAAAATGGACAACTTGCTGAAAGAGTAATTATTTATATAAGTAATAAATTAAACTCCTTGAATCTTTCCTTAGTTTGACAGATGATATCCAACAGCCTTGAAGTTGATATTAAAGTTCCCTATTCCTTCAGCAATAGAGGGATTTTGTGCTCACTGTTCGGAAGTCATAAGCTGGTGTTGAGGAAAAGGTTAACCCATGTATGTTTAGAGATTTTTTTTTTTAAGTAGTAAATTGTGTTCTTTTCTTAGATGTTTTGGTCAAGTTCAGTCTGCACAGTTGGAGACATTCAAGTGGAAGAGGTAAATTGCAATACAATGTACCCTTCAGATATTGCACGGCAAGCGTAATCAATTTCACTGAAGGTCAACTAGTGCTGCTAGCTAAATAACAAATCTTTGAACAGAACTTTTTATTTTTGTCTTTAATATATCCTGTTTGTTTGTTTTGTCTGGTAGAAAGAGTATGGCCTGGGTATCTCATTTAAAAATAATCTGATGGACATTTTTAAGACCTTGGCTGAGAGTTTTCAGTAGAAGTAAGTCTTTGTGAAAATCTGACTTGACCAAAATGTTTATTGTGTATTAAATGAAATAACACAAACAGTATTTTCTCCAAGATTCCTTGGGAAAAGATGTCTTGCTTTCCCCCCGTATTTTCAGAACCTATAAAAATAAATGAAGTTTGTTTTGTTTATTTTCTGCACAAAAGTCACCTTACAATGTAACTTTTTCTTCAGATGATGTTCTCTACAATTAATTCATACAGTTTCATTAAGGTCTGTGATTTATACTTTTGCCTGTCACCTGTCCTTATATATTGAAATCTGAAGAACTATAGTGAAGCTGATAGATTATGCATTTATATTTATGAATGGATACATATTTCTAATCTTAATGATGTGTTTGGATGCAAATGGAAGTCTATGGGTACATGTGCCTGTATATCAGATTCAGGGACCATGTAGCATTGTCCTTGAAAATAAAAGCCTCATATAAATGCCAGCTGTTGATATTGGATGTGATCTTCAAAGCTGCTCCATTTAAAGATATTTAACTATTAATAATGAACTACATTCTAGGTACAACATTAGTTCATATTCTGAGAGATCCAAGTGCCAAGATTATAGATAGCAGTTTTCAGGTTATGAAAGTTCTTTTACCTGAGTAGCTCTTATCAGTTAATTTTTCTTGAATTCCTCATAATAATTATCCTCAGAGAAAATCTGCAGTATATATATATTAAGAATTTCACTTTATTTGTACCTGAAGTAACACTTTAAAATGTATTAGCAGGAACTTCTAGAGAGGATTAATATATGCCACCCTTCTGCTGCATTGACAATTGGTTTGGATTTAAGGCAGACTCAGCCAGAAAAAAAAATGAACCAGAAAATCCTGATAACTGTTTTTCAGAATAAAATTGTTTAAAAATCAGAATGAAGCTATTTTCTAAAATGTCTCAAAATTACTTTTAGTCTAGAAATATTTTCCTTCTTACTGAAATGCTTGGATGAAATTTGCAAGAAGATTATTTTCCAACTAATATTTCCACATGGGATAGTATTTAGGTCAGTTTTACTGACTAAAAGTTTATCCACAACTGTATCCTAATGCATCTCATTCCTCTGTTTCAAGTTCTAGCAAAAGAAGATACTAGAGTTGACTTAAAGAATTTTCGTTGTTTAGCTTCCCAAAAGAAGGAAGCAGTATAGTAATAATAATATAATAGTAACTTTATGTGTTCTGATTTTTGGTGTTTTCTTTTTTCTTCAATAGAACTAGTGGACCCCGATCAGAAAAAGCAATGATTTTTCCATTAACATTTGTTTACTATAGGAATTAATAAATAAAATACAGAACTAAATGCATGTGAGTTCTTCACATAAGTCTTTTCAGAGTATGGAATTCAAATGCTGATATTTTTCATATGAGAGACCTTTAATGCAAAAAAAATATATTATGAAAAGTGATGGCAGGCACCTGACTAATTTATTATTTTAGTTTTTGAAGGGCCCACTCAAAATGGGTCAGGCTTTCACTATTCAAGCTGACTTTGAAAAAGTTTGGAGACAGTAGAAACCTGACCTATATTTTTGACCTGGGACTTCAGAAGCTGGGCTGAGGGAAAAATCATACTTTATAAACTTTCTTCTATGCGTAGAAATGTTGATGTTTGAACACTGATTTAATCCTGTTCTAACAATTCATATATTAAATGTACTCCTGAGTTAGGGATTGTTTTACAATTTCATTGTAATTTTATCCGTGGAAGAGCAGAGGAGGCTCAAACTGCATTTAGCCAGGCACGTGTGTCTGTAAAGAAGATATTGTACATTGGAAATGTAGTTCCTGATGATTTTTAGTGTTTTGTTGCTTTTTCAGTAATGGAATTGAGTACTTTCAAAGCAAAAGATTATTTTGCTTTTTTAAAAGTCAGGATTATTATAGCACTGATACTGTGCTGCAAAGTGATATGGCTTGAATTGGTATCACAAGTCTTCAATAGTGCTTTGCTTGAACTTTACCTTCAACTATGTTAATGTACTACAATTTCTCAGAAAACAAATCACAATCCACACCTTTTGCCTCTTACACTTTCAACTAATCATCACAGGAGACTCAAATTGTCTGACTTTGAGTCTGAAAATTTTACGTAAATTCCAGTCTATTCCTAATTAGAAAAAAAAAATAAAAAGGTGAATAGTATTAGTAAAAGCATGACATAGGGATGCCTCTTAGTGGTGTGGCTTGGTGTGTTGATTTTGTAACTACTACTTTTCCAAAGTGGAAGGATGACCACCACAATACAAAAAAAGTTTGTGAATGAAGAGGTAATTATTCTTAGTTACTGCAGTTTTTCTCTTGCTGATCTAGGTTGTTTTCTCCTCACTGAATTTCTCCTCTACTAAGTTCAAACAACTCTTATTTTGGTAAGCTGTCTGCATAAAAGGATGACCTATCCTCTGTTTTTTCTTATATTCGAGAACCTGTAGTGATTAAAAAGGAGATTGATACTTGCGATTTTTAGCACTGACTGACACTGGTATTTTGTTGTAACTCAGTATTTTGCATGCTGACTTAGGCTTTACAAGTTTCCTATGAACATGTTCAAGGTCTACTTGAAAAATTAAGAAAGTGGGAGTACAAATAATCCAGTACACAGAAAACTAGGTGTGATCTGATCAACCAATACCAAAGACGATGCAAAGCCTTTCTTTAGATGGAGCCCTCTTGGACAACTTGTATACACCCTTTAAACCATTTTCAGTATGTAAAGTCACAGTGCTTTCTAGGCAATTCTCTTTCAAGTAACTTGGATTTTTAGTTTGTAACCAATGCGGTTTTGTGTTACAAATGTCTAGTAGGTTTGAGATATAGTTTTGCCTGCCCCACAAAAGTTTTCAGGAACACTTGGGATTATCACTTTTTTTTCTTCTGATTTTGGAAAGAAGCCTGTCAAGACATGAAGAGAGCATCTTAACTCTGTCATGACAGCAGCAGATTTGGTGACCTAGCTGCTTAGTCGAGTTATAGCTTCATTTGAAGCAAACTTATTTTGGGAAAAAAACAAGTATTTTACACAGTTCTGCTACAATCAACTTCCTGGTCTGAATTTCTTGTATTAAGAGTAGAAGTTTTACTCATGGGTAGCAGTGGCATTACATACCTCCAGTCTGAGTGCTGCAGGGTGTTTGTGGGTGCTCAAAGCATAACTTGTCATAAAAGTGTTACTGATAAAACAAAAGCCCTTTTCTATTACTTTTTGTCCTACTTACCAAATAAAAAATACAGACAATGAAGACTAACACCACTTACTATCATCTTGTAAAAGTAAAATCAAGCTATTCAACAGAACTAATTAGAATATTTTTGTTGCTTAGCTTCTGTGATTCTCTTTTTTTTAAAGTTGTTTTTTTCTGTATAATCTTGTGTTTAGTCCTACAAGCAGTTTCCTAATGTAATGTCATTGTATGGAGTCAACCACAGCTTAAGCCTGGCAAACAATTGCCATTCAGTGCATGGGGTTTGGGAAGAGTGGCTTTGTAAGGAATTTTAAAAATTAATTTTTTTCATTTTGTTTGCTTGTTTCTCATGAAAAAAGGAGACTTTCTTTTGGAAATATAAATGTGAAAGTATATTAATGAGTAGAAAATTCCTCATGTACTCTAAAAGAGGGTTACAATACAGAAGAACTGAGCTTCTGATTTCAGGCTTTATCAGCCTAAGGATGATATTTGGAACAAATTCTGCCTCAGGTCACAGCTAAAATATTTATTTAACTAGTCTCATTATAAAGCTTTATGGAGTTCCAAAAGAAATTAGTAATGTAAGAGGACATCTGTTAGTAAATAATTTAAATAACCATTTTTAAGGTAATAGTCATTAGTTATGTGTGTGATATTTCTGAAGAACAGTTCTCCAACAGAAAATAATGTGTGGCAAGATTACAAGCAGATAATAAGTTGACAGTCTTCAGTATGTGAAACACATTCTTTTGCTGTTGATAGTTCTCTTAACCATATGTATAAGCTTAAATGCTTTCAGTATTTAAGATGTGACATGGACACTGAAGGATGTAAAGACTAGTAGGGAATAGACTGCAGTTTAAGGTATACAAACATGCAGTAAGATCACTTCCTAATAAGTAATCATTTGGGTAATGATTTAAGGTAATTTTTTTATATCTTCTTTACAATTAGAAAACTTTCCTCCTCAGAGTCACTTAGAAAATATAAGAGTTTATCACATACTTAAAAAGAAGCTCAGCTGTGAACTTTCTGTAGTGCTGATGCTTCTGTAAGAGTTCATGTGATGACATTTGGAGACTTTAGGGTTTCTTTGGTGTATGCAGACGTTTTGCATTTTCTTGTGGCATGACCTAGACTTAATTCTAGATACAAGTTTCTCAAATCTTCTGTAGAAACCTGTATTGCCCATAATGGTTTTATTTTTCTATTTTCGATTTCTTACCAGAAATGCCATTCTGGATCAATGGAAGTAAAACCTTGAGTAGTGCCAGCTTAGGCTTAGCCAAGTCCTCAGTTCATGTGCAGATACAGTCACTTGCACTGGGGAATTCAAGTTACTTCATGCATAAAAATATAGCACCGGTCATAACATAGGGAGACTTTTTTTTTTAACTTTGAAAAGTTCAGTAACTACTTCTATTACCTATAAATAACTTATTGGACTTACTTTTTTTCTGTCTTGTTCTTGATACATTATAAAGAAAATTGCTTCAGGTCTTGATACCTTGAAAAAAATTTTGTCAATATAAGGGAGATTTTAATATGTTTGTTGTTCATTAGTGTTTGATGGTTACATTATTTGCAATAAATATACATCTGAGAATATTAACTTCAAAGCATATACCATACTAAAGTTACTTAACTGTAAAATCTAAATATTTTTGGACTTAGAAATGTTGGGGAATAGAAAGGATCAGTCGAAAATTTTCTACACTGACAGATAACTGATTCCTAAAAAAGTGTGTAATAAATGGAGGTAGCGTCAAGTGATCTTTTGCTTGAAGGAGACTGTCAGCTTCCGCTGGTTGGCAGTTTGTTGTGTTCCATATCTAGATCCCTGTGTGCACATAGTGTTTAATGATTTATGCTTTACTACCTTATATAATCCTCTTTTTTAGCTTTTGACCTTCTGAGTATGTTGTGACAATGAATTCCACAAAACTGTTAAGCATCTGTAAAATAACTGTTCCCTGCATTTGAAAATTGTCAATAATTTTATTAAATTATCTCAAGTTCACAAGCCTCAATTTCTCTTTCACACCCTTAGATTTTATGGACCTCTACTGTAGTCACTCTGTGTGCATCTCTCTTTCATGATAAGAAATACTTTTTTTAAGTAAGTCACAGTATAATCTTTGAATCCATGTTGTTATGCCCCATGTTTCTTCTAGCTCTTCTGCATCTCTGTAAGGGTGTAAAGCGAGCAGGAACCAGAATTTGAGCTACCAGGGAGCTATGTGTTTTTATAAAGTCACATTATGATGATTCTTGTTTTGCTGTCTAAACCTTTTCCAAGTAAAACTCCTCCCACTCAGTCTCATTGCCAAAACTAATAGATTTTTCTCAGCTGCTTTACATCAAGGTGGCATTTGCAGATAGTTGTCCTTGATGATTCTAAATGCCATGCTTATAAGCTTCTGTAGAGCTCATCTCTGTTCATGTGTGATTGGAGTTGTGTGTTTGTATTTTTTAACACATTACTTTACATTTATAGGCAGTGGGTTTCACCTGTAAGTCAACTTTCTACACTGGCAGTTTTGAGAGCCTTCTGCAACTCTGATAATTCTGAATTATTAGCAGGTATGTTTTTCCTTCTTTATCACTTTTTTGACAGTTACCTTTTCTTCTTCACTTACATGTGGAAGTGTATATATAAAGACATCTATCTAGAGACAGATTATATGTATTATATTGTAGATATCATATATCTATATTATACATTTATATGATTTATAGTGAATGAATGCATTTCCCTTATAGTTGTAATATATCCTCTCATTCCTGTATAATTTCTGTCTTCTGTTATCTTTTTCCTATCACCACTAAACACATATGCAATAGATATTCATTATTAGTCTGTTCATGTTACAAGAATAACACGCCATTTACACAGAAGTGTGTATATATGTGCATACACATATGTGGATTCACATACTCCTATATTTGGTTTTAGCATTGACATAAAAGCACAGATAAGTTTAATCTTAGCCTTACTGGTAACTTTCATATATCCTACTTAATCCTTATACTGCCAGTTTTGTAAAATTGGCAGAGAATTTCCAATCTAATATTGTAGCCATTCTTCCTCCTATTTAAATTGTGTCAGTATTGTATGAGAGCTCATTCTAGGACCACCAAATCTGAAACTTGTACTGAGGTGCTTAAAAGTAGCAGCTGGCATTACAACAAGTTTTTAATAGTTCCATATCCACCTGAACAAAATCCGCAGTGCGGATTCACCTGGAGACAGGAATTTTTTTGTTGACCCTGGAAGGTATTTATTTTTATGAAGTTTAAGCTTTGTAAAGCTCCAGCTCTGTAGTTTTAACTTATGTTTCAGTGAGGTGGAGCAGTTGTGATTTATGAAGAGTTCCCTGTAACTTTGGAAGTTTTTGGAAGTAGCTGTCTGTTACAGAAGTTCCATAATTGGAAAATATAATCAAAGCCCAGTCTGCACAGCTCAGCAAAATTTTTGCCCTCTCCGTTGCACCTGTCTCTCATTGTTCTCTCTACAATTGTTGTTGTATCTTGAGAGGATTTAGTTGAAGAAATACCAGATGCTTTCATTCCTTCCTAAAGTAGTACCCTGTAGTACAGGAATTGCATATGGACAAGCAATATCTGTATGTGTGCATTCCCCACAGGTGCCAACACTCCTGTCAAAGCATGTTCACAAGCATGGGGGTTTGGTGAAGGCGTGGGAATGTTTGTGGGATTTGTGAATCCTCACCTGGGGGTAGACGAAAGCTTTTCTGTCCTATGTGCCCTACTCTTACATAGCAAAGCAGCAGGGACTTGCTGGCAACTGAATACTGTCCGTGGGCTTGTGGTGAAGGGGAAGGTTAGACCGAGGTCAAAATTGTTCATGTGCTCTGAAATGTTATGATTTGAAGTATTTTATTTGAGAGAGGTGGCTTGTTTTCTGTATGCAATACTAATACTGCTTTATGTCATACCTAGAGCTTGTCAGATATTCAGAGGGCTGTAATAAGGTTCCACATCGTTACTTCTTGGTAGTTGTGTGTTTGGATGTCCTTCCATGCTATGAATTTATAAGCACATATGGCTCTTAGTCTGTGGGTGATAAGGACATTCTTGTTTGTTGTTTTCCTCTCAGTTGAGTGCAACAAAGAGCCTCTGTTTGTTGAATAAATTTCAGTTAAGAGTTCAGCTGTGTTGGAACAATAGTATTAAGGAATATTGGACTCTCAAAACAAACCAGAAAAGATTAAATATTTTTTTTTTCCAGCTGAGAGGCTACATTAACAGAATAAATAAAATTGAAGGGGAACAGTTACCTCCTTACTCAAATAAACTAGGAGAGTTTTTAAAAATGTGTTTGAAATCTGGATGTCACTTTTGTAATATGATTAGGTCTGGAAAGACGTGTGTGAGATTGACTCAATGCCACCCAGTCAGTCCTTCACTGCAGTGCTTCCAGGAGGAACCTGTTGCACATGAGAAGTAGGGTTTGGATGGATTTTTTTTGTTGTTTTATTTTTTATTTTATTTACTTGGGGTTTTGTGGTTTTGTTTATTTGGTTTTTCTTTTCTTCAAAGAAATGTTTCTTAAATACCCAGTATTTATTGACGATGACTGCCTGTGTGATATTGATTCTAAGTAATGATCAATTAGGGTACATCTGCATTTCATTTAAAAAAGAATGAAAAAGCATTGCTTAGTCTTGCTTTAGTAATTGTACTTTGTTTGCATTCTGGCAAGTGCTATTTCTTTTTAGAAGAACCGAATGTCTGTATGTGTCCTGAAATGTCCCATTTACTGGATATGAATACTTTTATCCGAGTTCCGGTTCAAACAGTGATGGCAAGACTTAGTCTGAAGATTTTTGATAACAGTAGGAATACATGTAGGAATTATCTTGATTTTTATTTCACCTCTCAGCTATAAAGACTTGTGCTTCTTAATTTGCTGTCTGTTCATTGGCTTTTTCTCCGTGCAGTTTTTCAGCACAAGCCGAAAAACTCCCCTTGTAGGCAAAGTCAAAAGCCTGAGAGGGCTGAGGCTTGTGCCATTTCTTACCAATGGCCTTAGAAGGAGCCAGGATAAGCCAGAAAGGTTGCCTGTCTACTTCAATTATGCCATTTTCTCCATAGCTCCTCATCTGAATGCAATATTTCTTGGTGTTAGAAAGAATCAAAATAATTAAGATGGAGAAATTAAAGAGTCTTTGAGTATTTATCATGTGAGAAATAATTAAAAACTAACCCCATGATTAATAATTTAGTATTTATTAAATTATATTTAACTGGGTCTGTAAGAAGAGGAAGGATTTAGCGTTTTAATTTCCAACATAAAAAGAAAAAAGGAATAGTTTAATGGATGGGCATTTTTCTGCAAGCAGTTCTTTTCCTTCATTATATACCATATCCTCTGAAACAGACTTGCTTTTCTGTATATTCCTGCTTCTTTTAACCTTATAAAAATTCACACATTACTTGAAGATATGATGTGGCACATCCTTGTGGTCCTTTCTGGATAGGATTACATCTGCCTTGAAACCAACCAGAAGTTGTAGAGAAAGTGCTGAGTACTTGTTAAACTCCAGATGGAACCTGAACTACTTTCCATCAGTAAATTGTTCTTGCTACAGGTTTCCCTCTGGCTTTATTGCAAAATAGGATGAAAAACTGCTGAAACTTAATAATTTTCTAGCATTTTGTTACCTCCTGTGATCAAGTTAAGTGTTCTGTGACAAGTTTGCCAAATTTATCCTTGTTTGGTATCTTGCGAAGGCCGATGTTGCACCGCTGGTGCCTCTTCAGTCCCTTGCTGTGTTTCAGTTTCTTGGTTCATCTAGATTGTAACCTCTTGATTTCGGCATTTTTGTTGTCCTGTTGCATGTGGCACTACTAGCAGTTTCTGAGGCAGCACGTTATCCATGAGCCTTGTGCAGAAAAGCCCTGACCTGCTCTAGTGTCATTCGCCTATGGGCAGAGCTACGAGCTGTGGCTTCAAGAGGACAAGCAGTGGCCAGAGCTGCAGTTTTATTAAAGCTCAGGGTCACCTGAGCAGTGCAGAAACATCTGACAGCTTTTGCACCAGCTGTCATTCGCAGACACTTGAGGAAAACCATGAGAGATACCCGCGTGTTGCTCACCCAAAGGTGAAAAGCAGTGGTGCATGGTCTGGCCATGCTGTCCTCCGTGCAGCTGCCTGAGGTGGGGGGCCAGGACCCTTCAGGGCTGCCTGTGCCTCTCTGGCTGGCAGAGATCTCACTGCCATTTAATGGGCATCCCGTATCCCCCCGAGGTCGTGGCTGGCTCCCTCATCGCCTTGATGCCTGCAATGCACAGCACGTCTCTCTGCAGAACCGCACTGCTTGTGACTTGTCGTGTTGGTCTGCTGGCATGGACCCTGTCCCTCTGGGGGTCCTATTAGCAATGCTGTCCTCAGGATTGTTTTTCAAGATATGGTTATCAGTTTAATTTGCTTAAAATTTGCCATAAGGAGAAACAGGCCATGAGGACTCTCTTCCTGGAAGGAATTTCTACCAGGCAAAATCTGTCAAAGAGCATTAGCTGCTCACTGTCAGCCTATGTTGCTAAAAAAAAGAGCAAGTGAAACTAAAATAATTTATCTCTCTCTGAAAATTTCACTCTATTGTTCTGTATATTACATGTGCTATTAGGAAATCAGGATCCTTTAGGAACCCTCCTGTTCTGGTCGGTGCTTTAAATCCTGAAATCTCAGGTCTCTGACACTTTTGTCTCTGCTGTAGATAGTGTCGTTGTTGCATAAAATAGTGCATTTCAGTGGACAGTAAAAAGAAAATGAGGTCTTCGCATTTGGTGAGCCTTTCCCACAAAGTGGGAAGACACAGAGTAGATAAATTTATTACACCAGGGTGCACTCACTGAGCCCTTGAAGTTGTCTGTAATGATACAATCAGTCTTAATATTTGGTGGTGGTTATGCAAATTTAGAGACTAAAAAAATGCACATTTACAAGATCTAGATCCACTGTATCTAATACTTTTGACTAAATTTGGCATGAGATAAAGTTTACCTACTTGGACTTTATAGAGTCACCTTTTTTCTTTGTGCTTTCAATACATGCAAAGTGCTGACAAGAGCTAAGCAGTCCTCATTTTTCCCCTGGAATCTCTTAAATTAGTTGGTCTTGAATCAGTTCTGGTGGAGGAAGACTACCTCATAACAAGGATATTGTGTATTAGTTCTAAAGGGTAGATATGTAGGTTTGAACTTGTCTATTCTTGAGAAATTTTTCTCTAGTGTTTATTACTCAATGAAAATTTAATAATTAAAAGCCATTTTGTTTGAACAGAGAGCACAATAAAAGGATAATAAATAAACATTTATTGGTGTGTGACAGGAGGAGGATCAGGAAAGAGTGGACCTCTAAGGCTTGGGATTTTCTTTTGATTTTTCTTTTCAAATCCATTAAAAAAATGATGCTATGGTGCTTGGGCAGACCATGTTAAGGTGCCACCTGATCAAACCCTATCACTCTTTACAATGAAACACCCTCATCACTGGCAAATATTATAAATTGTTATTAATGATTGCTTTGTCTTTACTTCTGGATTCTGTAAGTTAGAGAATTACAAAAGGCCAAGACTAAAAGGGTCTGTTGCTCCCTCTTAAAACTAAAGAAAACTACTACCAAAAACACCCCTGTGCAGCAGTACTGTTTAGCAATTCCATGTCAGGAATTCCAAGTTCTGCTTTATATTTGTTAACGTATTTTTCATTAAAAACCCTCATGTATTATTAATCAGTCTTAAAAACATTTCAATTATTGGCATTTGTGATATTGCCTTTTTATATATAATTGTTATATATATAAAATATATATATAGTTGACATTTCTATGACATTTGCAGAATTAGTGTCACACTGAATATAAATCTGTGGGATATCCTTTTTTTGGTTGGTTGGTTTTGTTTTAGAAGAACCATTTTCTCTCTTTTTTTGTATTGTGTTACCTTGTAACTGTTTGGACCTTTTTTTAAGGCAACATTCAAAGCTGTCGGCATTTTTAATACTTTGGGATGCATGCTTTCTGCTTTAGAAAGCTTATAAGTATTTTATTTAATAACCTTTTTAATAAATAGAACAGAATTGTCACTGTAAAACAGTGATACATTATTCTACTTCCTTATGATACAGGAGAAATATATTTTGAGCGCTTCTGCCTTCTGTCTCCTAAAGAAGATCAAAAGATAAAAGTTTTTAACTCTGAACTCATTGCTTGGTAACTTAGGTGTGCCTTTCATTTAATTGCAAGAGCATCACTGGAGCGTGTGAATTTGTGAAAGGTGGTGATTTCATGACCAGACTAGCCAGGAGAATTTCAGCTGTAGCCTTGACAAGTCCTGTTCTTTTTTTTTTTTTTTTTTTTTTTTTTTTTTTTTTTTTTTTTTTT
>NW_020955228.1:0-66266 GCF_003031625.1 Empidonax traillii | reverse complement strand
TTGAAGTGTTTTAGGATCTGCTCCATGAATTCCCTTTGAGTTGATTAGAGCAGACAGCTCTTGGCCCTGAAATCAACATGACTGCAGAAGGGATTTGGGTTACTAAGAGATGTCACAGCAATACAAGTGTTTAATTTAAAAGAATAGATTACCTCATCTTAGTTAAGAGGGGAATTTCTTTAAAATACACTTTTATTTTAAAAAGTGCGATGTAAATTCCGATCAAGGTCCTGTGGATATTTTCATTATAGTATCCACACATTTGGGAATATTTGAGGTTATTGGAAATATTTAGATTATTTTACTCCTTTCTTTTGAAATCTTTTTTTATTTAATATTATAAGCAAACATTACAATATTTTAACTTCTTAATTAAGAAGAATTAACTTTATTAATTAAAATATATGTTCCCTAATTTCAAGCACTTTTTTATGAACTTCTAAGCAAATGGATTTACTAATGATGTTTTACTACTGTATTAGATATTCCTAATCTCTGTCTGTCATTCTCGAGTATGACGGTGGTATCTTTTAACTCAGAAAACTGAACTTCAATACTACAACTTTTGTACCTTGTACAATTTTTTTATAATATCAATTGTATCAACTAATTGATACAACTAGTGCAAGCCCAGTCTAATTTTAGAGAAACCATATATTTTATTGTTTTCTTTCCTGAGTGGAATCACAGTAAGGGGAAAAAAAAAGCTGGGAAATAAATCCAATACCTTGATGAGAAACAATAAGTGCCACAGGATTAGCTCAGTTGGTTAGAGCATGGTTCTGACCTTAACACCAAGGTTTGTGGATTTGATCTCCCTACTGGCCATTCACTGAAGAGTTGTACTTGATGATCCTTGTGTGTCCCTTCACCTTAGATTATTTTGTGATATCTCATCAAGAGAAAATCTTATGAAATCTCTTATTTGGAGCAAGTGATATTGACATCTTTGAAAATTTTAATGTAAGAAGTTGAAAATAAATATTTAAGCATCATATCATTTGGAGAGATATTGTCTTTACCTGTGGAATTTTAGGGTGGTGTGAAAAAGTTTATTTCTGTAAGTAAAGCGGATTTGAGTTTGTCATATTGGTCCTTTTCATGTTTTAACTTACAAGGAAGCCGAAATGTAGTACATTCTTTTGTCTGTGATCTCATCAGATGATTCTTTCCTCTTCTGGAATAAAGGCACCTGTAGGGCACTTGTCTCCTGCTTTTTGTCATGCTTTTGTGTCTCATCTGTTGTAAAGTGTACTCTGCTTATATTTCTCTGCTGGTAAGGGAACTTTATGGACCTAGGTAGCTTAACCACGTAGCCAAAGTTCTTCAGCTTCTCATTTGCCTGTGCTGCCAGGATCGCAGTGAGCCTCGTTTCTCACTTGTGTGTTGGTGTCCCAGGGTCAAGATGCCAGCTGTCACACTTGGAGTGCCCCCTGATGGCCAGTGAACCTCCAGGAGCACCCAGAAGACAAGTAGCTGGCAAAGGTTCAAGCATGCCACTGTGGGAGCTTTCACCATGCAGATAATATTGGTATCTCTGGATTGATATGAAACGGATGTGTAACCATTAGTGTTCATCACTTTCGCCAGCACAAGTAGAGAAAAGTTTGCATTTTACATTTACAATTTACATTTCATAAAGTTATCATATATACTGCACTAAAATTGGACAATCTGCTGCTTTCTTTCCTGGGAGAGTTGGGAGAATAAGCAAAAAGTCACAAGTGTTTCTTGGATTGTTCATTACAAAATTATTTATGATAGTGAGTAGTAAAGAAGTAAGAGGCTTTGTAAATGAGGGAAACTTGATTGGACAAAATAAAAACAAAGTGCCAGTAGAATTTGGTTAAGGAGTATCCAACACTGTTCAGGTTCAAGATTTTTGAGTGGGTCTTGTGACCAGAAATGTTAAAATGTGTCTGTGGACTATTTGGCACTGGACAACCTTCTGGCTGCCTATTGGAAAACCTTTTTATTTGTAGTAGCTAACTTGTAGTTAACATCAACTCAGCAGTAAATCTATTGTTGCCTTGCATTCCTGCTGTGACTAATTTCTGTAGATGTTTGTTTCAAGAATGCTACCAGGTGACTAGGTGCAGAGAAGATGAGTTTTCTCATGAAATCATGAGTACAGAGTGAACTGTTCATGAAGCAGTACCTATCAAAATATTTCACCCCAAACTTGCCAAGTCTGAGATGTGACACTGTCTGTCTTATGGTAAACTCTTTCAGAGCAGGGAAGGGGACTTCTGAGGGGCTACCAAGAGGGAGTGTTGGGGTGGGTGATTGCAGGCTGGTGTGTGTGGTCCTCACTGCCCATGTGGTGCCACTGATGGGAGCCATAGAAGAGGCAGTTGCTCCAAACTTACACAAGTTTGTTTTCTGCTTATTTCCTGTAGAGATGTTTCTGCATTCCTGATGGAACCCCTCGTGGGGGCTTTGTACTTTGAAAACAAAAGCCCTTTCACTGCTAGGTATAGGTGACAAGTTGGCATTGAGAAAGAGCCTTCCAAAAACGTGTTTTATTCGTCAGCTGTCAGAAAGCATGAGGCTTCTTCCCTTAACAAATGGTAACAAATAAAAGCCCCTTACATGTTGTTTGATAAACGTGTTTGAAAATCTCATGGAACCTGTTAACAGTTGGTTTTGTGTTGAATTGTCTTCAATATAGTCCTGGAAGTTACAAAAATAAATTCTATCAGTTTATCAGGAAGGAACATGAAAATGAAGGTCAGTAAGAACCTGTGAGCAGTCTGTTATAACAAATGAGTGCCAAGAGATATGGGCTTGATTTAGGGTCTGTGCTACCAGAGAGCATTTTAAGACAAGTCTTATAATTTGATCATAAAAAGAGTAAGTTGAAAGATGTATCAGAAATCACGAGCAGTTGTGGATATTATTTGTGTTTGGCTGACAATATGTGTGAGAGAGTATGTTATGGTACATCCTTGTCATTCAAAGGCTTTATTTTTAGTCTCACTTTCACAGTTGGTTTCATTGTCTTCAGCACTATAAATCATTCATACACCATAAACCATTTAAGCTGTGCATATTTGTTCCTGAAGTATAAACTGGAGTATAAAAGTCATGGTAATCTTACTGGTATCAATTTGTCCTTAGACCCAAATTCTACTTCTCTTGACTCTCACTTTTTCTCCTAGGTAATTAGCATTATAAAATTATACCTTTTTAGTGACCAAAAGACTTTCAATATTAGTTTAACTTAGATTTTATTATTTTTTCTTTATTTTATTTTTTTTTAATTTAGATTATTTAATCCTTTTGCTGCTTTAGACAAAGGTGTAACAATCTGGATTTATATAAAATCTTACAGGAATTTTTATAGTTCATATTGTTCAGTTTTAAGATTTCTCATGATGACCAAAAGTTGAAAGAATGTTATAATTGAAAGGTTTTTAATGAAACCTAAAGGAAAGCAAAACTGATTTTATAGTATTTAAGAACTCTACAAAATGTCTCCTCATAAATTTTGAATTCCCAGGTTGTGTCTAGCATGTTGAGCCCATTTTTTTCAGACTCACAAGTGAACTGCAAAAATGCACATCACCAACAGGAACACTGCTCATACTTCAGAAACGGCACTGGAGCCTGTTTTCCATATCTTAAGGCTTTCCATGAGGGACTTGGAATTTTTAATTTTAATTTTATTTTTAATACACAACCTCATCCAGGCTAATTTTTTTCAAGGCTTCCCAAGAGGGATTTTTCTAAATCCTCCCCTATCCCTGTCAGCCAGTAAACCATACTATATTTCCTCTGAAGATCACAAAGAGGGAAAAAAAAAAGGCATTTTAAGTGTTTCAAGCGTATGGTATTCTTTGCTGCAGTATATGGTCACTCCTAACTGTGTCTGGAATTTAGCTAGGGAAATTTTTAAATGAAAGATCCTGTTCTGCGAGTTCTCATGTGAACTTGGAACATTTTTCTCTGTTGTCAGTCAGGAATGAGATGATTTTGCACACCTCATTTATAGCTAAAATTGGGAAATATAAAGTATGTTTTAAAGTTTGTCAATACAGTTTTACAGAAATCCCAGTTACTGTCTATGGAGAGCTCTTCCTGCATAATAAATGAATTTAGAAACTGTCATTCAACTACCAAAAAAAAGTTTAATTTGAATCTTTAAAATTGGGCCACTGCAAATGAATTTAATTAGGACGTGCTGTCCCAGAAAAGCTCCTGCTTGACTTTGAAGATCTGGAACAAAAGTGGTCATTAGACAAAAGCCAACTATCTTAGAGAAGAGGCAGCAGGTTTTTTTCGGTTATGCATTCCTTTTTTTTTTAAATGTAAATCACCATGTTTACTTTTTTCTTTGTGTAAATTTGCATATCAGTTCAAAGTATATCATAGTTCAGCATGAATAAGCCTTTGTTAGGGTGATGGAAAATTGGACAATTGCTGGGTTTAGTACGAGCAGCACAGAACTAACGAGCATTATTAATACTAGAAACTAAGTTTTGAATTCTTTTTCCTCCTCCCCTTCTCATAACTGTTTTAATTTTTAATAACATGTAGTTGAAGGAAAATTACCAGAGTGCAAAAGCTCTCCTGAATTGTATTTAATCTGAAAAACTAATGTTTCTTCTCTAGTGCCTTTCATGTTAGTGTAGGCATAAACTTCTCAATACAATTTAACTATAAGAGTGGGTTTTATTCATTCTTGTTTTAGAAAATAAATGGATGACACTGTGACTTCCAGTGGGTGTGGCTCACTGGAGTTTATTTAAATCCACTACTCTCCATACTGTAGGCAGAAAGTTTTTTTTTTTTTTTAAATACAAGAATAATTTCTGCATTTACTCTTTTAATGTGTAGTGTCACTGCAATCACCCAGTAAGATTTTAAGGTTAATGACTGACTTTCAGGAGAAACAGATTGTCACTTACTTGAGTAAGTGTAAAAGTGAAAGGAAAATAGAAATAGAAGTAGGCTGTCCTCTTGAATGCTTACCAGGAAAACCAGAATTTTAGTTTTGATCTGAAAGTTCAGAGGCATAGAACTTGAACATAAAATCTGTGGAGTGATCCCACGTCCAGCATATGCAGAGGAGGTGGCATGCAGCTGGGTGGTGGGGCACTGAGGGAGAAATGACATGGTGACAAAATTTGAAAGGTGTGGTAGATACTCTAATCACCTTTGGGGTTTGTGGAGGATGTCCATGCTATTTTGCCTGTGAGCTTCTGACAGCTTAGCACAGTGAAGAGGTGTAGGGATGTGGCACAGGTTGCACAGAACACATAGCTTTATCTGGGCCTGAGAATACATATTTATTCTATGTGTCTTAGCACTTTTTTGGCATGGCAGGTACAAAATAGATCATTGGTAGGAAAATTACATCTTGCTTTTCCCCCTCTTTATTCTGATCACTAAGGTGTTTTCAAAACCCAGAATTTTCAGTGGAGAGAAGGAAGAAGTGCAAAAATAGGCATCCCACAGTCAAGGTTCCATATTCTGCATTTTACATACCAAACCTGAAAGGAAAAACCTTGTTGTGCTGGGGTCAATCTCTGTTTGGTCCCTTAAGGAGAGAGACAGCATCCTGCCTTTTTTTTTTCTGAGCTAAATTGGAAGGAAGGATGGAGATACAAGTGGGGAAGGGTGATAAATCTGGAGAGTGGGACTTGCTGCTGGTTCTACCAGCACAGGGCCATTATGAGTGACTTTCATTCTCTGAGAAGATGCTCCTCCTGTAGTAAAGCTACGTGAGCTGAGAAGAAGGTAAATAATTAGTGTCTTTCTTTTTGCAGTGTCTTTTGACTAGGTAAGGGTACAAAGCTTTGGTGGTTGTCTTGCTGGAGGTAGAAAAAATACCATGCCTTAATGATCTGCTCGCTCCCAGACGTAGTTTTTTGCCTTCATGGGGTGTGTTCAGAGCAATAATATAAAACTTATGTAGTTTTAATTTCCTTCAGCACCCTGTCAAAGTAGGTTTCAAGAGATTGTGTGTCATATACCAGAGAGCTTTCCTCAAAAGTGATGCTTCTTTTCAATGCTAGTGGTAAGTTACTTTATGAAATGAGCTTCTGAAGTTAATCACAAAAAATCAGAGTAGGCCTCAAGGGCCTCTTTTAAAGGAGACATTCCAGATCTCCATATGGATAGATTATTTTCACCTGTTAGTACAATAAAATGGTTATATTCAGTTAAAACCATCTAATTAGATTCCTGCTTAAAGCCTTTTTTTCTCCATAAGAAAGTAATAGTATGTCTTGACTTCTATTTTATTGCAGTGTGGCCAATTTTACAGCATTTAGCTTAACTTCATTAGAAATGGAGAGTGCTTAACTTGGATAGAAGCAAAGCTTGGTTTCTTACTTGTATTAATAAGGTTGTAATGTTTCACTGAATAGGCCTAATCCTGTGAGGGGTGACATCAAGAGATCATGTTGTGAATTAAAACTAAATGCATGTAGCTTTTACACAGAGACTGATGCTGTGAATATGTGTAATAGAAAGACTGAAGGAAGTTTGAAAAGATAAATGCATGTAGTAGACCTTTCAAATACCTCTTCACAGTGGTGTATAGGCAAGGGCAGCTCGTACAGATCAGCCCATGGTGCCCCTTGGCTTCAGTTTTGATAGGTGTGTATGTGTTGAAGCCTTAGAGTTAGTATAAAGTGAAGAAGCTGCCTAGGACCCTGCTTGACCTGAGCAGCCAGCTGTGCTCATAGGGACCACAGCTATCTATTTGTTCTTTAAATTGTACCTTTTGTGTCATTCACATTCTTCATGACTTTAAAATAACTAAAAGCACATTCTAACAATCACAACTAGTGTGTCACTCAGTAGGATTTGATCCTATTGGGGCTGTACATGCAAGGTAACTCTTGGAAAAAATCTTAGATGCCAAGTCTTTCTTGGATTTCTTCCACCTGGAATCCTGACTGTGACCTAAATCAGTGTTGCATAAGATTTGTTATGTGATAGATTAATTTTTAATTTTTACAGTTGCATGAAACAAATTTTTTCTTTTTTTTCCCTCAATCTGTCCAACTTCTTCATGGCCAACAGGAATTTTGAGCTTTTGAAAATCCCAATATAATGTCCTTTTTGAAAGGATAGGAGTGTCTCATTGAAACTTTTGTATGGTTCTTTTAAAAGCAGAAGAATCTTAACTATTTCACTCATTGGTCAAAAGAGTTTTTGATAACATTGCATGGATAATGAAAGTTATTAAGATGGTTTTTTGACTGTTGTTGTTAAACTAAGACATAAGAATATTTTTCCAAACTGAGATTTTGAAAATTCTACACTAGAATTGATTTGTTTTATTAAACCTTTTTTTTTCAAGAGTTTAAAAACAACAGGTATAATTTGATTGTAAAGTTCATATATTTGTCTTTTATGTTAATACATAGCAGCAAGACTGATGAGTGTACTGTACAAATATTGCACACAAAACTTGGTTATTTTCCCTCTCATAGGCTGTGTCCGACTCCTGTGTTCGAGTTGCTGTAGATGAAATTATCCCTTGAAGTTCGTGTTGCTGCTCTCCTGAGTTTCAGCCATGGCATCTTTTGTTGGTGTTTTGATCATTCATCTTGCTGAGTGCTGTTGTGAAGCTGTTTGAATTGATCCAGATTCTGATTGTAGCGGTGTGCATGCTCTGAACTTACTCTGTGTTGTGTTTATAGATCAGAGACAGGAACTTTGTGTTTTTTTATTTTCCAACATTTTTCAGAAGAACAGGTACTCTAATGTTTCTGTAGGTACCAGGTCTGGGTCTTTATTTCTCTAAAACTCTGTAAATTAAATATGGAACTGGAGTGGTTAAGATTACCAGAGACCAAGGCAGAAGTTTTTAACCAATTTGGTGATGCTGTCAGTTAGTAGTGAATATTTTCCTGGCACTGCATGAGTAATATCATCAAATAATACAACATAAACAAAGGCAAGTTGAAATTAAACTTTACAAAAGAAACACTAGAAACATGGTGTTCAGAACAAGACAACAAGAGTGCTATCTTGGTTCATGGTTAATTTAATGTTACCATTTTAAGTGCTGATTAAAGTTACTGGCTGTAGAACATTACACTCAGATTACACTGAGCAGCGTTTGAACAAGTGACTTAATGATCATGTGCTGTTCAGTTCATGTAATTGGTAGGTTTTTAGCAAGTGCCTGCTGACAAATAGAGGATTTTCAAGCTCTTACCTTAATGAGGAGTATCATGCTCTTATTAGCCAAAACCATTTCTGTAATTAAAATATTTCTTAAATCTTTTCTGAAGTGTAGTGAAAGAAAAACGTTTTGATAGGCTACAGAGCATTTTGTAACCCATCAGTATGATAGAATGTGTGTAACACTATTTTTAAACCTTAAGATAAAGGTCTTTTCTCCTGCTGCCATTTATAGAGTGACTAAAACCAAAATACACAAGGAGAAAGTGTTTTATGGTCCTATTAATTTTATACAATCATCCTTAGGATAGGAAGGTGTTTGCTTGTGCATATTTGTGTTCATGTGTATTTCTTAGCTAACTGGTGTTAAACAGCAAATTTCAATTCCTTATCCTATATCTGAGCTTACTTTCATAAAACTCATGTGGAGCTGAAAAGGAATTCTGTGTATGGTATCATGTTAATGCTAATTTGCGAGTTATTACTTTAAAGTGTAGAGTTTTTTAGTCCAATTTATATGTTTGATCATATGATAAATATGTATCAGGGATGAACTGATTTGCTGCATGTAGCTTGGCAATAACTTCATAAAGGCTGCTCCTACTGGGATCATTCTTTCACCAAGTTTCCAATACTCTTTAAATACAGCCAAGCTTTTCCAACCTGAAAACTATTTGTTTGTTTTCCCTGCAGTTTTGTCTGTGCCTGTTACCTGTGACCTCAGGTATTGTAGCACTGGGCTGGGGCTCAGGTCTTGGGTGCAGCAAGAGGCTCCATGTAGGAGTGCTGAACAAGGGCTGAGGCATCAGTGGCTGCCAAAAGCCTTGTCACCTCTCAGCCCTCCTCAGCTGTGACTGTCCTGGCAACCTTCCGAAAACATACAAAAATAGTGCTCTGGGCCTCAGCAGCTCTGGGCTTCCTCTGTTTTCACCATTCCTGGCCCCAGCCATCTCTTCCCGGTGGTTGTTCTTGCTCTGCTCCCTAGTGGCTTATCACCCCAGAGGTGTTCCCTGACCCCTCTATTGGAGAGCCAGGAATCTATACAGATAAACACATTTCTGAATGGAAAATATTACTCCTATCTGCATTGCATTGTGTTCCCTTCCCTGGACGTGTTTCAGGGAACGTGATTTTGTGCATGATGTATTAAGCCCTAAATAACATGAAGGAACTGAATTATGTATGCAGCTTTGGTAGTTCTGTTAAAGAACTCTGAACCTTTGTGATGGCAGTCAGTCTGTGAAAGAAAAATTAAATAATTTGGAATTTTAAATTGAAATTATGGTATTGTGTGATTTTTTTTTCTTACTATTTTAAAAATTATTTTTAAATGCATAGAAAGACCATCTTCACTAATGATTTCACTTAATAGAAAAGTAATATAAGGATACAGTCATGCTCTAGGGTACTTGAAAATGGACTCAAGTTTTCTAAGTAGCTCAAGGCATTTTGACAAGATAGGTCAAGGGCTGTTGTGGTTCCTGTGACAAATTCATGTCACATTTTGTAAGATAGAATTTATTTTTCTTTCTTTTACATACTCAGTGCAGATAGGAAGTACCTATCATTTAAGAGATAATGACCAATTGTCTGTGGGTAAAATTTCTTATATTACCTCTTAGCTATTTGTGATAGCATAATGTATATCATGTTATGAGGTTACAGATTATTAAGCCAACAAAAGTGAATAGAAATTATAATAATTCATGTGAAATAAAAGATAGATAAAATCCAACCACTCTATCCTACCATTAAAACAGGTGATTTTATTTGATGTTCAATTTCATCACAAAATTATTGAAGTTATCTTACAGGCATATTTAAGTGTGAATTTGTTAATAAATCTGTTGTGATCTTTCACTAGAACCAACTTCAAATAATAGGGTGAGGTTTTCTCCAGTGATTTTTGGAGCTATTCACCTCACTTGCCTCTCGTATTTACTTTGACTACTTTGTTTGGAGTCAAGAACCTAATTTTTAATGGAGATACTCTTGGCTTGAATCCTGGAGGAGACTTACTTATGTTACACATGCCAGTTAGACAGTGTGAATATGAGCCAAACTGTGTGTCTGTACATTCAGTTTCACTGCACTCAGCAGGATTGCATAGATAAAGATCAGAATTTTTTAATATTCTCTATTGACATATATTCTTTCATTGAGAACAATAGTATAACAATAGTATAATTCACTCCTTTCATGAAATCACAATATGTGCGCAATGAAAATGATCATTATGAGATTTTTTTTTTCATGCATGATGAATTGTTTATAAAGTCCTTTGTGTAGCCAACAAAAAACCCTCTCAACTTGGGAGAATTGGTTTGGGTGGGTATGTTAATTCTGAGGCCAGACTAAGACTGTGTGCTCATACTAATCAGTTAATTTTTCAAGGGAATTGCAGTAAAGTAAATAATCTAGGCCAAAGATATGAGCAATACTAGGTATGCACCATAACTGAAGAAAATTGCTATGGGCAAAATTTTGTAGGGTAAAATGGGACAATAAGCTTTTCTAAGCCTTCCCTAGGGAAAGGAAAAAGAAGACCTTTGGCCTAAATTTACATTCTGAGAAAGAGAAAATCCATTTCAATTCCTTCCCTTTAAATCTAATGTTACTTTTCCAGCCCTTGGTTGGAACCTCTGTTCTTGGAGTTAGCAGTCTGTTAAGAGACTGTAAACACTGCAGAGGCATTGGATATAGTAGCAGTCTCTCACTCAAATTTAAAAGTACTAGCCTGAGTCTTTCAGGATTCTTTTTTTAGTAATACTTGAACTATGTTAGTTTAGTAAACAACTGGGTTTATATGCTTTCCTAGTGTTCATATGTCCATTCCTTTATATGCTATTTATTGTAGAAGATCCTAATATAAAAATGTTCAACAAAATATGGCTATTGAATACCTAAGAGTATTTTGAAAATTAAAGATGGGTGTTAAAACTGCACATACCAAAATCTAATTTCAGTATATATGTGAGAGATTAGTGCCATGGTTTCCCTGCCTTCTGGAAGGTAATTATCATGGCAGGTTTTTGTTAGAACACTTACAATGATTATATGAAATCATCATTGAGAGACTTAAAAAAAACCCATTAAAGCAAGTGAAGTTGTGTTGAAGGAGAGAATCTGCAGGAATGATTCCAATGTCAACAAGACCTACTTGGTATCAGATTTATCTCTGTGCACAGTGGCTGTGGAATGAAAACCTCCATGGGTTTAGGGTGTCCTTGCCAACAATTCCATACAAGAAAACTGAACTGTGGTGCACGTAGTTTGGTAAAGTGTCTTTTTTTTTTGGTAGAGAACAGGAAAACAAGACCATATTATTGCCTGAAATGGGTTATAGAAGTTGAAAGCTTTGTGATCCTCAGGTATTAATTCAGAAGGGATTTTGAAGAAATGGATTTTGTGGTTCCTGTTTAAAACTCATTAAGTTCTTTTCATGGTTAATAGTGTGTTTTACGCAAGGTGATGTTATGGGACAGCCAAAACAATTTTTAATTTAGCGTTTGTTTTGTAGATGTCCAAAGTATAAATGGAACCATCTTTCATATTGGTGCACTTGTAGATGTCAGGAGACTGAAGAGTTAGAGAAACATCCATTCTTGCTTTCAAAATTACCTAGTAGACAAATGACTCAAATATTTTCTTTACTGATAAGGCCTCTGCTTTTGTCCAGAGGACTTGGATCCATAATTCTGATTGCATAGACTAGGGGGAAAAAATATTTTCTGCCTTCATTGAAGCATTCTGAGCATAAGATACTACAGTTTAAGAGGTTAGTTAGCTGCAGCTGGGATAGTCATTCTTTCATTTTCCTCTATTGAGTTTTCAGTGTAATCTTACAAAACTGCCCAAATCTCCTTGAGCAAACTCTCGTGTGAATGCCTCTGGGCATGTCCACTGTTCCAGGGGTATAACAACTCTTATGGTAGCTCTTAAAACACAATCTGGTCTATTGTGTAGTTGATTCTGAATGTTAATGCCAAGATCTTAATGGATTAGAAACTTTGGTGGAGTCATTAATGTAACGAGACAGAAACTTCTTTTGCAGAAGATGGCCCTGCTTTAGGAGATGTTAAGTAGCTGCGTCAGCACATCTAGAGCTTCCATATTTCCCTTTGTTTTACTATGCATTATCTAAGCAGTATTTCATAAAAAGCTATATGGATTTCTGTGAGATGGCTTTCCTCATAAGGAAACAGCAGAGAATGACATAATATGTTGTCCATAGGAGGCCCTGAATTGTCTGCCTTCCAGAATTGGGTTGGAAGATAAATTAGAAATATTTGACATGTTCTACATGGTACAGAAGGAAACACTCATGCAAATACTGTGAAGCAGTATGAGATATTAAAACTAAGGTGTATGCTGAACTGGCCATGCATTAAAATTACTTCAGGTTTTGTTATTTGAAATAGCTAAATGTTTTCATCATTTCCAGAGGTATTGTATATACCTAACTTACAATTTCATTTTTTTTTACTCTTGATTCAATTAAGCATTTCTTTACTGAAAAGATGACCAAACATTGGAACAAGCTTCCTGGAGAGTTTGTTGATGTCCCAAGCCTGACAATGTTTAGGAGACACTTGAACATTGCCCTTAATAACTAACTTTAACTTGATCAGCCCTGAAGTGGTCAGGCAGTTGGACCAGATGATCCTTGCAGGTCCCTTCCAACTGAAACAGTGTATTTTATTCAAACATGAGCTGTGAGCTGGTTTTGCACTGAAAATGTAAATAATCCCTTCATACTGATGTATCTGTCATAGTCCAGAGTGTCTGGGTGTGTGCATTCCTTCTGAAGTGTAGCTGAATGCTGCCTTCCTGGCAGCACTGGGAGAAGATAGTCCCTTGGAACAGGGTGACTTTCCCTAGACAGAGGGCAAACAAAAAACTTTGGGTTTCAAATAAAATTAAGAGCAAAGATGTTCAAACAGAGTAAAAATAGGGCCTTGAGAACCTGAGACACCCTCTGGGAGACACTTTGGTCAGTCTTATGTAGAGTTTGTGGGATGCTTATTTCTGCAAAGAGACTGAACACCTGGCCTATTTAAATAAGCAAAGCAAAGGTAAAAATTAAATACAAGTGATCCATACACTTGTTTGTGTAGGTGTATACACCTATATTTAAAACCTTTAGTTTCTCTGAGTCTGTAAGGAAATTTTATTCTGAAATTCCTGTCATTTGGCACATTAGATGGAAAAGTAGTTTGGAAGTCGAGGTCCTGCTGCTTTTGCAAAGAAGTGAATGTGCTTTGCAAGTGAATGTGCTCAGTATTTCCAGAACATGCCCATGTATGTGCTAGATTCCTCTTCAGTGAAGCAGAAATCACTGCATATTTCTAGGTATGCTGCACTGAGGGGAATACGTGGGGCATGACTTTTCATACTCTGTGGTGACTGTATATCATGTGTCCTAATCCTGCAGCAGAAGGGCTTTTTGTATGAAGCCCAGATAACACACAATCTGTTTCAACTCAAGAATTGTTTTGTTTTTTCTTTTCCTCAGTTGTAGTCTATCACAGTGACATGAGGTAGGATTTTGACCTTATTTACACCCTATCTTCATTCAGCTCCAGGAATCAGAAAATGCCATTTTAGACCTTAAAAAAAAATGTCCTTGCAATATCTTTCATTATCATTTTGCCTTTGTCATTGAAAAAAGGCACTTCTATGCTATTATTTGGCTTGAGAATACACACAGATTTTAGAGTGCTGTCGCAATTTCTAGTAACTTCAACAGTTTTTTCTTTTATTAGAAGAACAGAACCAAGTGACCCTTGATCAAAATTTTTTGTAGTTGTTTTATTTTGCATGTTCCACACTACTCAGCTGCCAGATGTGCATCAAGCTCTTGTGGTGTGTTGTTGAGCCACACATTCAACTGGGGTTTCATATTTAACTTATTTTCCTATAATAGAACATAACACTATATGAATTATCATGACTTTTAAAAATAGAATTTCTACAAGCTCCACTAGCATCTGGACTAAATATTCACACAGAGCAGTCAATTTATTTAGCAGGTTCATATCTGGGGGCTTGATGTAAGTGACCATATAACCTGAGAAATCCTAACTGATATTCCTACAAAGGTGTGAAATAAGTATTTTTCGTATCACTGGGGGGAGGGCATTTTAGAAAATAAATTGTAGTTTGGCATATGATTATACTATGAAATAATTTTACTTTGCTTGACAAAAAAAGTGAGCCTAAGCATTGTCGACCAGCATGGAAAGAACTACAAAACCAAAAAAATATTCCTTCTTCAAGTTGTGAGAACACTCTGGTTATTCTTAACTTCCTTGGAGTTACTTGCAAGGATTTTTGGTCTAACCAAACCCACTTTTTAGTAGATAAACTGAACTGAAGTAACTGTTGGTTTTGTTATTTACCTACTGTCTGTGCTTTTTTCCTTGGCACAATATCCCTCATACAGTAAATATTAAGCTTCCATGCCTTGAAGATAAAAATTCCTCATGGGCGAGTCTGAAATGCTTATATAGACAAGAACTAATGACCATCACAGACCCATGCTTTCTGAAAAAGGCAGAAATACTTTGTTTTGACCTTGTTTTCTACAGCCTAATGGCACAGACAAGTATATGATTATAAAAATCCCAACATAAATAGAAATGCCTTCCTAGAACAGCATGCTAGTTGCAGTTAACTATGAAGTTTGCTTGATCTGTGTCTGATCCAGTGCTGATTTTTGCTATTTCTTTTCCCATTTCCCGACAGGTATGTGTAGGGAGTAAGAAGCCATCTCCCTTGCTTCACTTAGGTCTTCAGGCCATCATAACTCTAGAAGGATACATTCAGCACTACCCAGAA
Organism: Empidonax traillii; assembly: GCF_003031625.1. NCBI lineage: Eukaryota > Metazoa > Chordata > Aves > Passeriformes > Tyrannidae > Empidonax > Empidonax traillii. The sequence continues at coordinate 51,281 of NW_020955228.1, read as the reverse complement.
CAAACCTCTGCTGCCTGCATTTCTTCTCTAGTGCAAGAGGACAAGGGAACAAAGATGATAGGTGGTTTTCATATACTATATTATGAGGAGATGTTGAGAGAGATAAGGAAACCCATGATTTCTGAAATAAACAATGACCAAAATAAATATAACAAGCTTGTTTTCATCCTATTTGTTCAGTAGCTGATACTTTAAAAGTACAGGTATACACATTCAGTGATCTGAGAAATTCCATTTCATGCACTGCAGGAGAGTTGGAGTATTTCATCTCAAGTCCTGCATTCTTGAGAGAAGTCATGCTAATTCTGTGTTTGCAGTTCAGCACTTTTTCCCTAAGGGTTGAATACTGACATGGTGGAGGTGGAGTTATGTCCTGGATGTTTCTCAGACTACACCCCAGGTTTAAAAGCAAGTGGTCAGTGTTGTTCTCCCTGAACACACCATAGGGTAGTAATTTTTTTATTTATTTTCTTGTACAGGAATGGATATCTTGTATCCCTGAGTCATTGGATTCAGAAAACGGTGTTACAACATGACAAATACTTTGTGTGTGTGTTTTTTGGAGTGATGCAAGCAACATAGACTGAAATATAAAATTTATTTTTCTTTCAAGATCTGCCTAAATTCTTCCCCTTTTCAAGTAACTTTCAAGATAAACATTCTTTTAATTTCATATCTGCAGATACTGGCATGGGTGAATAGTTACTGGTTGTTTCTATTAAGCCTCAAGTCAACATAGTAGAACTATGAATAAGTATTTTAAATTTTATTTTAGTAAGTGTCATCAAAATAAGAAGTGTGAGGAACGTAGATACAAAACTGTACACCAAAAATGTGCAGGATAATGTGATCATTTGATAGAATTCTATGTTGAGAATTAAAATGAAATGCTTGGTAATCAGTGGGATTGTAGGGGTTTTTTGGTGTTGTTTTTTTTTTTTTCCGTATTTTATTTACTTTTATATTTTTAATTGAAGAAATGGTTCACATGTTTTGTATGCTTTTTGCTGGAGTCTGGCTGAATAAGAGTCTGGAAACTAGCTGTTTAAAATGTTTTCACTGTAATGATCTGCTATTATCTCCTCTGTTGCTTAAGATTGAGTGTCGTTGTGCTTGACAAAAAGGTAGCAACTTTCCACCACAATGAAGCACAAACAAAAAATGCTTAGGTGAAGATTAAAGTTCTTCAATGCCAATAGATTTATTTTTAGCAATGTCAATCAATAACCAAGGCATTGCAATATGCAGACCTCCAAATGAAAAAAAGCACAACATGCAGAAGGAAGAATGAAAGAATACAGGAAAAACAAAACCAATTTGTGTATATGGGTTTTGACCACTTATTTAAAAATTGGGATTATTTTAGAAATGATTTATGCGTAGTCACGGCTTTGTTTGGTTGGGGTTTTGTTTTGTTTTTTGTTTATTTGTTTTTTGAGCAAGGGACGCAGAAGGATTGGGGAAAAGTAAAAGGAAGAGGGAATTGGTTTTGTTTTTAAAGTATGCATCCATCAACTACAAAGCATAAAAAGCCTGCAGTGTCTGGAATTTTAAAGTAATGTGTCTGCATTTTGTCATTTAACTTTTTCTTTCCTTCAAGAAAACTTAATATTTTTATATGTATGAAAAGAATTGCTATGCCCAGCACTGCCCTAGACTGGATTTCAGTACTTCATATTTCAGACACAAATGCAGTTAATTGGAACTGCTCATGAAAATACTTACAGGTCATAATTTTATCTCTCTTAGAGTTTGTTGATTTTTTTTTGCATTTTTAATGCTGCATCCCTTTTCTGCTTCTGCATTCTGAAGTGTTCCTCCAGCTCCTGCCAGATTTCTGGGCACTCAGAGCTCTTGGCCATTCCTATGTTGCTCAAATGTCTTTGTGTAACTTGTGTATTTTTACCATTTCCAGTCATAGCCTTTGGTCTTTTGCAGATTAATTTTTTTCTTCTTAATATGGAATTTACATGGGAAGGATGTTTAAATGAACTTAGTTCATTTTGACATTTGCCTGCCCACTGAGATCTGCCCATTTTTCTTTCTCTCTGCTTATATTTTTATAACTTCTATCACATATTCTTGTTAGCTTAATGTTATTCCTTTATGGGCAAATTTAATTTATTTCAGTTTTAATGTTTTGAAATACATTTTTTCCTCTGAAGACAAGTGATTGTGTCCCACTTCTGTAGAAAAGAATAAACCATATATTGGTATTGTACATCCAAAATCAGTTTTTCTCAGTAACTGCAGACAGCTTTAAAAATTATGATTTAAACTTTTTTTATTATTTATTCATCACTGTTTTTAAGCTTAATGTTCCTTTGCATCTGAATGTTCAGATTCATTTGTATTCGTGGTTATCAAGTTTAGCTAGCTACTTTAAGAACGTTTTTGTCATCTTGCAAGGATATATTTGACTTACCTTTACTAATCTTAAGTCTTATTTCTCTTCAAGTTTCCAGACATCATCATCTTTATCGTATGTTCTTGCATTCTTTTGTCAGCAGAGTTAGCATATCAAAACATTAGTGCAGGCTCATCCTGAAAAAGGAATGCCACTGGTTTCCCAGAACCACTGTGGGAAGCTGTAGGGATCTGGCTGTAGGCAGTCTTGTATCTTCCTGCCTTAGTCCTTTATTAAGATCAAATGGGGCAAGGATTTCACTCAGTATTAGTACTCTTATTTTTTGAACCAGAAACACTGCATTGTATCACTGTAATAATTTTACAAGGGGTTCCTGACTGATTGCAGCCCAGAGGCCATCTCATGCTATGCAGTGATTATATGCTTTCTTTAAATCTGCTGTGTACTCTGATCTTATTTCTTTCATCTCTTTCATTATCAACTATGTGATTTGAAATATTTGAAACACTGTGAGCCTGTCTTCACTTATTTTCTCACTCATTTAAAGGTAGTTGGATGGGAAAATGGTTAATGTTGTTAATACCCCAGGATTTTAAAAAGAATGTTGTGCTTCAATGGAAGTTGTTCTTTCCCTTAGCTTTTTACATCAAAAAACTAATTAGATACGCCAGGGGTTGCTAACACAGTAATGCTTAAACATAACTCTTCAGTTTTCAACTTCTTCAGAGTTTAGAGATTGGAAAACAGCAAGAAGTACAACGGTTAAGGTTCCAGCACAATGTAGCAGCTTGAAGACAATAAGAAACAAACCTTAAGCATGTGAAAAAGGAACTGATGTAGATTCTCTTCCCTTTATGTTGGTTCTTGCCCAAATAGTGTAGGCTTACGCTTACCAGGTTAGTCCCAGCATGGTGACTCTTCTCGTCTGCCTTTGCTGTAGTAGATTGCCAGGCAGTCAGCTCTAGGTGGGACCTCTACACCACCTCTTTGCTGGTGGGCATTGGTGGTCCTTCCTTAGGTTTTGCTTTGTCTAATGGAAGGAAATAGCCACCACTGACACCTAAAGCAGTGCAACAGCTAAAGCTGAGGCCAGCAGGTCGACCAGCTTATAATGCTACCCACAGTGTCTTGCTTGCTTGCTAGTAATTCCCATATCTGAATATCTGTGCATAGTTTGTTTTAGGTAATAAGAATATTAATCTGTAAATGAACCTCTGAGATGCAAATAGAATGTGCTGAATAAATATCAATTATTATTCATTAAAATGCAAATGAAGATAGGCACTTTAGAGACAGTTTAGGTAGTCAAATGAAATTAAATAAAAGACAAGAAATTAGTAATTAGACAGTTATAAGATGTGTGTAATATTTTTCCATGACTGCTGGACACAGACATCGTAAAGCTCTTTTTCCTTCAGCTTTATGTTGCAGCCTCACAACAAGTTTTGTCTCTGATGACTATTTAAAATATGCAGGTACTGCAGCTCATACTTAAATTTTATTAAATGTATTCTAAGGATAACTCTTTATATGGCAATAAATTTTACCTGTACGACTTGCACTCACTGTAATGAATTCTGTAGTTAAATCCCTGTATGCTATGAAAAACACCCTATTCTCAGTTTGAAGAGCATAGTGGATGGGAATATTTTAGTTTAGCACTTAATGAACATATGTCTTCTAAGTTTACACAAGCTTTCCACTTTCAGTTCACTTCTCAGGAAAACAATTAAACCCTCTACACAGAGATATCAGTCAATTAAGAAAAATGACAATGAAAATTTTGTAAATTTTTCTTCTGAATGGTATGGAAGGCTTATTACAGTAAGCCCTCAGAAGGGTGTTGTTCAGTTAAGCATGATTTGTAGAGGCTATTTTGTATTTAAAGTGCTATTGCAAAATGTGAACAACAAAGTTCGGGACTTTTGTGATGTGGACAGCACTGTGTATTGTGTTGCTATTAACTTTTAAACATCCTTTGAGGTTATATATTTGCAGCAGTCTGCTAATGGCTGTACGATAACAGAGGTTGCGCTTGGTCTGATATCAGTGTCATTATGGCTTCACTGAGCCATATCTGTGTGTATGGATGCTCATGCATAATTAATGCTAAATATAGCCACATGTCAACATTTAACCCTTCATTTTCTCTTGAGTTAGATGTTAACAAGATCAAGCAACATAAAAATAATTGTATGTAATATTAATTAGTCATCTGTTGAATCTCTGGAAGGAAATGGGATCCAAATATAAATTGAATAGTGATATCCTATTTACTAATAACCATATCTTGAAGCAAATTTATTTTAGATACTAATGAGAACACAACGTCTTATATTTTAAAACAAATTTTTTTTTTTTTGAGTTTAAGTGATTGATTCTCATAGTCTATTTAGGAGTTTGTGATCTTTTCTTTTTATAGAATATTATTGTGAAATTTGATCATTTAAGGTCCTCTTATAGGTACTAGGAAATAAAGTCTAATAAGAATTAATTTCTTTTTAGTGATTTGTTTGCTGTATGATAGCACCAAAATGGGAGATTATTTTAGTGTCATTAGAATAATTAACTTATATTTGACAGATATAAATTATGGTCCAATTCCTTAGTGAATTTGAACTTATATTAAAATTGCGATACAATGAGTGGTATTTTACAGAGGGCAATATCCAAGTTTTTTTCCATTTGTGTCAATCCCTGAAGTATAATGTGAAAGAATCATTAGGTAAAGTCCCGTGGGAATTGTTTTGCTCTTTCCTGAAGCCAGGCTTTCAGTGGCATCAAAACCAGATAACAGGTAGACTAGATAGTGACCTAGAATTGTAATGATGTGAAGAAATGAAAAGATATGAGAATTAAGTATTTCATAGCTTCATTCTGATTAAGTACAGTAAAAGCAGAGGTAAAGGAGAGTTGCAATAAAATGTTCTGTGTAAATGGTGAAGCAGAAGTTGGATGGTTGCCTTTTTCCTTTATGTATGTTGACCCTTAAAGTAACTGGCATGATGTTTGTAAATTTTCACACTGGTGTCACTCCCTGTTTGCATCTCTGTCTGTTATAAATGCCTTGAAATAAGAAAAAAGGTGGCAGATCTCGTTTTCTTGTGTGGGGAAATACTTTGCTCATTTTCTTTAAATGAGTAGGCAAAGAGCATAGTGTTCTGTAAATGATAGAAATGGAAATTCTCTGCATGGTGGTAGGAGTGAAATAATATTGCTATGAAGGCTAGAAATAAAAATTGCTATCTCCTCCCATTGTGAAGAACACAGATCATGAACCAAACCTCATTTCTTCCCTTGAGTTTACTTCAGGGGACCTTGCAATACGCATAGCATAGCATTCACTTTGTATTACTTTTTTCCTCATTTATCTAACACCTTCATCCATCTTCCATGCTCTTATTATTTCTCTCTGTTAACATGAACTGATATCTCTACAAAATAGAATATTTCACAATGGAATTTTAAAAATTTATATGATTCTTCATTTCAATGTCATTTAAAGATGCTTAGGTATGGCAAGCAGTAATGTCCCTATAAAAGCTTGCTTGGGCCCAGGGAGTCACAGTCTGCATAAATAAATCTAAAGAAAACCTTCCAGTGCCAAAATGTTTATAGCTATGGTGGGAATTTTGTGATTCAATTTTATTTATTTAATGTAAGCCTCACTGTAAAATTGTATCTCTGGACTTATTATTATTCTGTTCTGTTCTATGTCTGGCTTGCAAATATACAGTTACAAAAACACTCATTTATCCTGTGTTATGATAAAGAGTACATTTGCAGATGGGACTATTAGATACAGAGAGTACATACATATAGTAAATGTCAGAAAAGACAAAAAAGGAAGAGGAAAGATCCAAAGTGGATTTGGACTACTACATATCTGAGATACAATTTAAAGACAGATTTGCATATGCGAAATTAAGAGATGAAGATCTGACTTCATACTTCAGCTTGTGCTTATTTATATAAATGACTCTTCAGATGAACTTGTCAGGAGTATTGTATACTTTCTATGTTGTTACAGATGGGGTTTCCAAAGGCTTGGGAACTTCTTATATAATATTCTCAAGCATATTGAAAAAATTACCAACTTTGTTACACCCAAAAGAGGAAAAAGGAAAAAGTGAGCTATCAAAAAAGCTCTTTGTATGTGTGTTTGGGCATATTCTGGACACAGTTTACATCAGAAAATTAGGTTTTCTGTCAAGATGGGCTAGTTAAATTGGGTTGCATGAACTGTATGCATTCACACAGTTTGAATCTACAGAAGATGAGAACATTAGGTATTACAATCTCTAGGTCTATTTACTTGACCTATATAGAAATTACACAATGCAAAATTGTGCTATTGATAGTATTGCTGGTATAACACTTGTTATTGAACAAGGTATACTGAAAAGAAATATTTTCAGAACTGTAATGCATATGGGTGGAAAAAAAAAATCTTGATAGAAAACAACTACCTAGCAGTGACCATTTGTTTTGGGAATGAGCAAATATGAATCAAACAAACATTGAAAGACTATGTTCTGATTGAATATGAGGTGTATCAAATGGTGATCATAAAGAAAAAAAGTAGCAAATCAGAATGAATGAAAATAATGTTAGTTTTACTGTCAGCAAAATAGTGTAAGGAAATAGTTATGTAGTTTACAGGTAATTTTACATAAAATGGTCATCAAAGTTAATGAGCACAACTAAAACAAAATAGACACTTCTACTTAGGAAAAGCTGTACCTTTTGCTAAGGAATGTGAAAAATGCGTCCTCTGATGAACAGGAGGTCATCAGATCAAGGCTGCTTTAAGAAAGTTCATGGAAGGTCCCTGTTCACTGAGCTGATGTATTTTAGTAACTGCAGTTTTCACATGTCAGAAAAATCATCTGGTTTTAAGGTCTTTAAAGCATTCGTATTGACTCATAATCTACAGTGTATTAGAATAGTAAACTGGGATACTTTTGGCATTCTAATTTCAAAAGGTTTCTGCTTGCAAGTCAACAGGATTCATATTCTTGATTATCAGTTTTGGGTACTAGATTGTTGTCATGATGTTTTGTTGTGCAATCTATTACAGATTTTTGTCATAAATGGCAGCAAAAAATGGCCCTTCAGTGTGTACGTGTTTCTTGTGAATGCTGTTAGTGGCACCATGCTTTGGAAGGCTCAGAACTTGTTTTTTTTTTTTTTTTTTTTAAAACTTAAACTCAGTTATGTAGCAGGAAGAGCGAGAACATCTGCACTCCCTGTTGCACTAAATCATAGGAGCCACAGATAACTTGCAAGGGTTACCACTGAACCACAGGAATGTGTCCTTCTGCTTTTGCAAAGGATACTTTTTTTTTTTTTAAATACTGATATCGTGCGAGACCTAATAGATCTAATTGGCCTTAGGGATGAACTCTGGAGCATTTCAACTTTGAACTTAGGAAGGGAAAAGAATCTTGTCTCGTTGATATGTATTTCATATGTATCAAATAGAAAAAGCCATAAGGAGTTACAGTTACTGAATGTGAATTGTATCTTATTTCTTAAATGTAAATCTATTTATTTTGAAATGTCAAGAATAGACAATCCACCCTCTAGCAGAAACTATTTTGTGTGGTAAGGGCTTGTCAGCATTTTATTATAATTCCATTCTTCGGGCTATAAAAAATTACCTTAAAACGAAAGCTGAATGTGAAATATTAGCCTCATGATAAACTTGATTTATCAAATTTGGCTGAGTTTGGCTTCATTTTAAGCAGTTCAGAAGTTCAACTAAAAAGAAATTTGTTGATTTTGACCATTCTGCTGTTTGCTTTACTCAAATTAACTGTTTGTATGTAACTGGCTGTTTTGTGGTGCTTGTGTGAAACTTTTGTTTACTTTATATGTCTGCCATTTCTGTGGATAAAAAATAAACACTAACACATAACTGAGATATATCCCCAGCTAACTCAATAGGCGTTTCTAATTGTGCCCACTGAGCTTGGCCTAAAATTCTCTGAATTAGAGTAAACTTGTGTCATGGTATAATCCTGGCAGGTGGCTCTGTCTCAGATGGCTGCTCACTCACTCCTCCTCCAGTAGGATGGGAAGAGAATCACGAGAGTAAAAGTGGGTTGAGATAAAGGCAGTTTAATAGGAAAAGCAGAAGTGCTGTGCACAAGCAAAGAAAACCAAGGAATTTATTCACCGCTTCTCAGGGGTGGGGAGGTGTTAGCTGTTGGGGAGACAAATGACATCACTCTGAAAGTCCCTACCTCCCCTTCATCCTTCATTCTCCAGCTTTATGTGCTGAACATGATGTCCTGTGGCGTGGAATATCCTTTTGTTTGATTGGGGCCATTTGTCCCCACTGTGTCCCCTCCCAATTTCTTGTGCACCCACAGCCAAATTGCTGCCCTATGGAAAGGCCTTGAGTCTGCGTAAGCACTGCTCAGCAGTAACTAAAACTTCTGTGTGTTATCAACACTGTTATCAGCACAAATCCAAAATACAGCCCCATATGAACTATTGTGATAACATTAGATGTGTTATCCCATCTAAAACCAGTACATTGTATTAATTCAAAAAGACTAAAAGCCCACTAAGGTGATTTTTCACTACTTTGATTACTGAGAGGGTTTTAGTGCTTAATGGAGGCATCTGACTCATACTGCCAATGAAGAAACCACAAAGGATATTTCATTCTGTTTTACAATGGGCTTCTTGCTCCAAGTCCTCAACTTGATCAGTGGTGGCATTGCTTTCTGATAATACCAGACAGCTCCTTAGTTTAAATTTTCCTCATGAAGAAAAAAAAGTAAAATAATTTTTGGAATGTGAGATTTCAAATTAAATATTCTTATCCACTATTATGAGGATGCAAAGGACAATTGTATTTTGTTGCTGCAATTCTTTTGCAGTCGTCAATATAAACCCACAATGTTAGAGCTTAAATGTGAAGAGGATCACTTTGTACAGTAAGATCTATCTTATGTTAAAACTTCTTTGCCTGAAGTTTTGATTACATATATGTTTCCTGAGCCTGATTTATCTTTCTTGGTTTTTCAACAAGCTGAAACAGAGTAGGAAGCTCTCAAATGAGATTAGATATAATCATAGAATTTTCTCAGTGTAAACAAACATGAGTTCAACTAAAGAAAAAGTCCTTATTGTGGTCCATCTTCTTATATTCAACTTGTTCTGCTCTTCTGTGTCCTTCATAAGACAGAGTAGGGAGGTTACATTAGGATGAGGCTGAGGAGTTCACTGAACTCCAAAAAAGGAATTGAGACATAGAGCAAATGAATCAGAAGAGAATGGTTAACAATTTTAATATTTTTCTGTTTAGGTGGCATATTTCTCCTAGTTAAGGAAATTTGGAGGTGTGATTGTGTAACGGCAGAATCCTTCTGTTGACTGTTTGGTGCCAATGTGCTGTACTTTGTTTACTAGATTGAGTTTGTATCATTTGGTTGCTGAGCCAGTTGACTTGCCAAAATGCTGGATTATTTTTAAATTTTATTTTAATAAGCCTCTGTAAGGATCTAATCTTAATTGTTTAGAGTTCTAATGGCTGACAGGAAACAGATGGTGTTTATTTTTTATTAAAAAAAATATTTGGACTGAAAATAAAAATCTCTTTCGATATACTTGGAATGGTATGGACAAGACTAAGGTGTGATTCAGACAAATGTCCTCTTAAATTAGAACTTTGGGATGGATGTAATAATGTGCTCAGATGGCATAAATGGAAAAAAGAGTGGGAGGGAGGAGAAAAGGTTCCAAACAGATGCCTGTCAGTGTTTGTTCACAGAAATAAAAAATGTGTGGAATGACCTTCTAGACATGATTATGAAAGGGAGAATTAAACATTGGGCTATTCAGATAAATTAGAAAGTATCAAGGAGTGTGTGGGACACAGTAAGCTTTGAAATGGAGAGAGCCATTAAAATATGCTTATCTTCGTATGTTCTTGGCTGTACAGAGACACTAATGCTGGATTTACTATTGCTGGTACATAGTTTAAATCATCAAAACCTCTCCTTTAGTGAATCATCGGGGAAACTCATATGGGTAATTTGTTTAATTTTTGTCTTCTGACTTTTTATCTGCTTATTTATAGTTTTTATCTGAAATTGTTGCATGAAAGTTTCCTATCCTTATGGTATTGCTATAACATGCTGTGGAATCATGATGGTTGTGAAGTGGAGAATTATTGCTTATTGTGGCAGAAAGGTGCATTTAATTTCTATTATTCATGAATTTCCATATGGGTAAATATTAACTTGCCTCTTTTCTATCAAATCTTTGGTTCTTCTGACAGAAAATTTGAAGTATCTTTTGAATCAATAGCAATTATCTTTGCTTAACTGTGATGTAATTTACAGATGGAGCTACAATCTACATAAAGCAGTTTTTCAAGTAGACTAGTAAAACAGACATGATTCTTATGTGGATAACAGTGAACTGCAGTTTGTCTAAATGAAATACATAGAGTTTCAGGTTTATATTTTTGTTGCAGTATACTTAGGTTGTCTCTCAAGTTAAAAATTGATTGTGAAATTTTACAATTCATCATAAGGGAATCTATTTTTGGGTGACATAGCTCTGACTAAAAAAGTTATTGTAAGTAGCAAAAAAATTCTTTTCTTCTGGAACTTCTGTGTCTGTATAGCAATTTAAATCCTCTCAAATGTCATTAACATTGTTTTTATATAATCTAGGTAAAATATACAATGCATAGGACAGTGTAGCTGATCCATTATTGGCAGTTAATTGTCCTAATAGACAGTTCTGCTGTCACTCAAAATTCATACAAGTAAATATTAAAATATTTGTTTATTGTCCTACATAAACCATACATCTTGCATACTGTTCTGAATATTCTAAAACTTCACTGTTTGGTTTTGTTTGTTTGTTTGTTTGTTTTTAAATTTTAGAAGTAAGAAATAAAACCTAAACAAAATGCTAATGATAATGGTTGCATGTGAGCAATTGAAAATGAAATAAAACCAGAATGTTCAGGTATTATCATGAGAAAAGGGAGGGAGTAGTAGTCTTTTTGATTGCCGTATTGTGAAAAATAATTGGCTTATTATCATAATTGCATTCTTGTTCAAGATATGAAGGTCGAACAAAATAATAGTAGCAGTCGAGGGATGTCATTTTACTGATTCTGGCAGATACTAATTGAGGTAATATGAGTTAGATGGTGCTGAGAAGAGACAGTGAATATCAAACCCAGAGGACCTTCACTGTACTGCATATTCTTTACCATCTGTGTTGGGAATTCTGTATTCAAACGTGGACTGGGAAAAGATGGAAAGTTACATCTCCTTGTTTTCCATTTAACGTATTAAAAATAGTTTCAAGATAATATTACAGTGGAATATATGTATTTGTAACTTGAACTTAAAAGTTTTGGATTTTTTAACAGATAAACACGTTTTCTATCAAATGTTTGCATTTTGAAGCACTGAACTCCTAATTTTTTATTCTGGTTCTAATAATTTTTCCTTGGTCATTAAGGAAAGTCATTAATAGTTTCAGCAAATGAGTGTTGGCTGTTTCTCTCTCTTGTCTCCATAATCTCTTATAACAGAGAAAGCATTTACTTTGACCAGTTCAGTTCTGGCTCATTCACTGATGCATCTGCTTTCAGCTGCTCTCTCACAACAGAGGGTTTTCCATAAGGGAGGTGCAGGGGACACTCAGCTGCCTCGGGTGTCCCACACCGCCCCCAGCCCTGACCAACAGAGAGGTCACACAGGGGAGGGCACTGGGCGTTTTTGGTTGTTGAAACTAAGGCCATAACAACGTGACTAAACGCTGTAGTGTTAGCCCATAAAAGATGAAGCAGTGTTTGCTGATGGTGACCTTCTGTCTGAAAATGAACTGCACATTTTTGACAGTGATTGTGGAACACACAGTTTTCCTATGTTATGAAAGTTTTCATCATTTTGTTGTGCAGCAGAGCACAATGTCTTCAACAGAGTATGATGAGTAGCAGATTTATGAAACTGAATGTGTCTGTGCTAAATATTTATTCTTTGACACAGAGAGGATTTTTTGTTTGTTTGTTTTAATCCTGTGGGTGTAAGTGAAAGGAGAAGATACATTTTTTTCAGATCACCCCAAGAAAAGTGGGAAAACTACCGAAATAGTTGGATATTTCTGTTAATGTCTGTGTATGTCAGTGCTTGGTTAAAATTATGGCACTTAAACAGATTTACATTTTGAATTGTCAAAAAGAAAGCATTTGGGTTCCAGCTGGTTATTAACCTCTACCATCTCTTCCTCGGCCTCAGCTCCTCTCACAGGGAATGTATTCTAGATGGAGGATGTAATCTCTTATCCTCTCTAATTTCCCTTGTAATTGAATGTGTATGTAAATACATATGTGTATGTAAATACATACCCACTGCAAGTGGTTGTGGCTCCATCTTCCTTCTCAGGAAGGCGGCATTACTGAATCACATCTGCTGCACCTAGTATTAGGATTTCAAGTGTACAGTGAAAATGGAATTTTACTTAAAGTTAGTAGGATATATGGCAAAGGAGAAGAAAGGACATCTAGGGGGTTTATTGTTGTATTGATTTATTTTGGGTTTGCCTTTTTTTTTTTTTAATTAATTTTTTTTATTTTTTATTTTTTTCCAGTTTCTTGTCTTTATTCCCTGTAAGCCTCTGGCAGTTGGTGTTTGTTGCCTTTACAGAGATTTGAGTGACATGACTTTTGGCCATAGGCTGCATCAATTCTCCCTGCAAATATCTGATTGCTACCTGACCAGCAGCTAACCCTGCTCTCCAGCTGCTCAGTGAAGAAGAGTATCTCATACCCACTCAATAATCAGTGTAATCTGTTACTGGCCTTCTCACATTAGTGCCATACCTTTACCCTGCTGACTTTTATATCTGCATTTCCCCTGTCTGTCAGGTATCATGGGACCTGGGAACTCTCCCAGGTTCCTTTGCATCGCATTATTTTTCAGTAGCTGGCAGGAAGAATTATATAGTAATCCATGGACATTTCTATGAAATACATTTAATGGATAGCCAGGCTGTCAAATATTTGAAAGTGATGTAGGAGGAATGTTTCTTGCCAGTTTGAATAAGTATCAGAAAGCTGGGATTTGCAGTAAGTGTTGGGGTTCTCTACATGTCTGGGCAGCAGCTGCCTGCCTGCCAAATATGGAACAAGAAATTAAACTATGGCATGACTGTGCTTGTAAAAACGTTAATATTTGCCTGCTGTGTTGATGACAATTTTTAATTCTTTTTGTAAAATGTTTCCTAATTAACCACTGGCATGAGCCTCTCCATGGGAATTAGGTGTTTAATTTTTCAGAAAGAAAGAAAGAAATATTTCTCATCCAACTTGGGAGGAAGTGGCAGCAGTACCCAAAGTCTTTATATTGCTAAATCAGTTCTTGAACTGAAATTAAAATCAAATTAAGGCTTATAAAAGTTGCATGATAATTTAGTTTCCTTCATATTAGTGGGACATGTGTGTGATATGCAGGTTTACTGAATTCTTGCTCTATATTTTAGGTGTATGTGTGTAAATATGCTGCTTGAGTTGAGTCACATTTCCTTTGTCCTCAAAATCCTTCATAAGCAATACAAGAAAACATGAAAAATGAATTATGAAATTATGAAAAATGATACACTAGTAAAATTTGATTCAGGACAGTGTTTAAAACACTTAAAACAATGTATCTCAGTCCTACACTGTGTCAAAATAAAACTACATTATTAAAAGTGTACAGCTACTGTAATAGGCGCTGACTGTATGTTACTCTTACACCCCTTAAGAACTTTTTCCCTATATACACACCTCCTTTGGGAAGAGGGAAACTTTTAGGTTGTTAAGTACTGTCCAATTTGCGTTCATAACTGAATTTTGGCACCAAAACTGGTATAGAACATTAGTCCATGATGTGATGTGCTTCTGATGCTTCTGAAATAGTGATTTTTCTGTTTCTTAATAGGTTCCTTAGCTTTGCTCTACAGTGAAAAATTGAGATGCTTAGAAAAGATGTCAGAGTAATTTTCACTAAGGGGAGAGTCTTAATGGGGACAGCAGAAAGCCTGGTATAAGATCATTCCTGTCAGATACAAGACAGTATTGTAGTGATATGGATAATAATTCTATATAAAAAGGACATTTTGAAAAACAGCTATAAAATTAGAACTTCAGAAATGAAGCAGATGGGCAAAACCAAAGCTGTTACTTTGCTTCCTTCACCTGTATATGCAAGGTCTCAGTCTACTAATGCACAACAGAAGCATGATCCCCTGTTTCATGGGTAAAGGAGCTTCCATATGCCTGAAACTAGTAAAGCAGCAACCAGAAAGCAATCTGGAATTGGCTTTTCAGGAACAATGACTCCTAATCAATAAATTGATACTTCTCATTAGTCTCTTTCTAGAGAACATGCTGTTCTCTAAATGCATGTATTAATTATCATGCTATTTTGTAAAAAATAGTATTCATTCTGTAATGGATGTGTTTTGAACTATTTGGGCTAGATGAAAACTAAACAGTCTTGAAGCTCGGAAGCTGTTTTTAAGAATGTGTGATGACTTGCAGATTTTTTTAATTAATTGAAACATTTATCTTTGTTTCCTCATAAATGTCTGGATTAGTTAAAGATGTACAACACAGTAAAATAAACTTAAGTTTATTTTAAGTTATTTCCTATGTAAGGGGTTTAGAACAAGAAGGATTTCTGTTTCATTCCATTTATACCAGTTTCTATGTTTTGAGTAACATTTTCAGATACAAGGTGACTCCTCAGAAGAACCGTAAAATGAGAAAAAGCTTAAGGGCAAGTTGTGCTGTTAGTGAGTGATGATACTTTTGTCTGGCAGTTCAATTGGCTTGAATAATACAAGTTTATGTGATTTATTAAGTTACAGTACTGAAATAGTATCTACTAATACAAATGTTTCCATTAAAAGGGAAAGTGAACTTACTAAATGGAAAAGACAATGTTTTATTAATTTTTCTTCTTGGTTTTATGT
Organism: Empidonax traillii; assembly: GCF_003031625.1. Taxonomy (NCBI): domain Eukaryota; kingdom Metazoa; phylum Chordata; class Aves; order Passeriformes; family Tyrannidae; genus Empidonax; species Empidonax traillii. The sequence goes on along the minus strand of NW_020955228.1, from coordinate 35,914 downwards.
TCTTGTGCCCTGCAGCTCCTGTGCAGCTGCTCTAAGTGCAGATGCAAATACCAGCTTGTTTAATGGGGTAACTAAAGGCAGTGGAGAAAAGTTATGTAATGGATACTCAGAAAGGGTAAAATATATTCAAGCCATAGCATATGATATTTGTGGAATTGCCTCCTGAGATTGGAAAGGCATTGCACATGACATCTCAAGTAGTTATTTTTTTCTGAAATTGGATGGGGGGGTGGGGAAAGTAGGCCCTTCCTTAGTTCTGCAGATTCTAAATTTATTTTACTTGAGTAGGATAAGTTAACATTTTCCCCCATTATTAACCTAGCTTCCTAGGTTAACCTATAGTTAAAAAAACAACGTATTGAAATCCTGGCTAGCAGTTTTCAGGAAAAAGGCTTCAGACTGTGCTCAGCATTGCTCTTTACTGCTTTGTGTAGAGCATCCTGATTGTAATTGAGGACAGACTCCAAGGGCACAGTGCATTGTGTAGGTTAGCAGGGGAAATAAAAACTACCTGTTTAACATATTCAGAAATCTGTGATTAGGTAATGGAAGACTGGAAGATTTTTGTTTTCAAAAATACAAGGTTTTGAAACTGGACTTTGTCTTTTTAAAACTAGTAGCAATATTTTGGGACAGCTTCCCATATACAAGACTTCACAAATCTTTGCAATGATGTAGTTTTTGGGCTACTCATTAGACTTGTTTTTCTTTAGTAGCCAAGTGTAAAATTCAACTGTAATTCCCTGTTTAACCAAAGAGATAAGGTTATAAATGTACAGAATTCAGAGTACATTTGAAAGGAGATTTCCTACAATTTAGAGAATGAAGCATAAATTGGCTTTGCTACTAAAATAAATGTATATGGGACTACAACCTGTTTCAAATGAATTAAATAAATGTTTGGACAAACTGCATAGTATAGCTTCATATTGAGCCAAGGGAGGTTTAGATTGGATATTAGGAAAAACATTCTTCATGGAAAGGATAAGTATTGGAACAGGCTGTCCAGGGAAGCGGATGAGTCACCATCCCTGGAGGTTTAAAAGATGTGCAGTTGTGGCACTTAGGAACATCGTTTAGTGGTGGACTTGGCAGTGCCAGGTTAACAGTTGGACTCAATCATAAAGATTTCTTTAGCCAAAACAATTCCCTGATTCTACGATAAAGTGTTAGATTATTGTACTGGAAGACTTGGAAGGGTTGTTCCAATGGCATATGACACTTGGTCTTTTTGTAGCTCATACCAGACCATTTTAGGTAGGATCCAGTTTGTTAAGAGTCCTGAACTACCTGTGTCAGTATCCCCCACAGTTTTTCTCCTGTTTCCTGTCCTCAAACACCTCTCTTGTCAAAGTTTTTGCTTTTGTAATTCCTTACCTAACATTCCCGTCTGTGGATTTATTTCCACACCTTCCCATAATGTGTGCACATGGAGACAGTGTTGGGGACACAGGGCAGCCTGATCCAGGTCCACCTTGCAGTGAGAAAAGTGCCAGCAGGGTCTGTGCTTGGCTACTGTAGCGATGCTTCTTGTGCTGGCAGGATTACTCGGGTGTAGTTAGTGTCGTAGAGAAGGTGGAGTGCAATTGGTGCAGTGAAATCTTTGATCAGTGCTCTCCAATTACTGCCTCTGCTTGGAATTGCATGGCTTGTAATAATTAAACCTTTATCAGAATTATAAGTGTTCTTTTCTTGTTTAAGGAGATCAAGAGGTATATCCCTGGTGTCAGATGTTCTCTGCTTGCTAAACTTCAAACTCTTCTATTTTGAAAAAGTAATATGATAGTCCTTTTTAGGGAATTCATTGCCAGATGTTTATTTGTTAGTTTGTGTTGTGATTTTTGTGTTTTTGTTTTGTTTGTTTGAACTAACTTCTTATTCCCATTAATAGAACCCAAGCAAAACACTCAAAATCATGACCTCAAGCATCACCTTAAGAAATATGTTTGATTGTAGAATAGCTAGATCAAATTAGTAATAATCAACTAAAATATGGTCTTTCAATGGAAATTGTTAATATCAAGTGCATGCATTACTCTCATAAACTATATGTTTAAGGGGTAAAATTTTAATTGCAAAGCCTTCTGTATGTATTACGGAAACATTTCAAAAGCTGTAATTTTATTTTTATGGAATCTCTAATAATTTTATTATGTTACTCTAGGAAAAATAGGATTATGGTGTTCTTCCTTTTGGAGGGTGGAGTTAGTGGGAGGGAGATTTTTTTCCAGTGGTGATTCGTTTCTCACTCTGTTGTGTTTCATGTACATTTCTTCTCTATCTCATGGGAAATTTAATGTTGTTGTTTTCTGCTCTCTGTCATGAATTCAGAAGGTAAATCTTGATTTCTTTTTTAAAGAAAAGTCTTTCCACAGATCTTTTATTTTGGAAGTGTTTCTGGCTTACCTAAGGTTATTTATTAATCTGATTCATTCACTTCAATGTAATTAAAATGTTAAGTTGTCAAATTGATCTTAAATAGTGCAGTTCACTGTCCCCACTTGATAATTTTGCCAGGTTTGCTTGTTTATTTTTTTTTTTTTTTCACTTTTTCTCTTCTGGAATTTGGCTCAGGGCTTCTTCATGAGTAGACCTAAACTTGTTTTGAAAACGTGATATAAAAATATTATTTCTGACCTACAAAATCTCATCTTGTATAGGACTGCAAGATACACTCAGATAAGAGTCTAACAGTAATGATTCACAAAGACACATGTGCTGTTGTTAATCCAAAGTGATGGACTGCATGTACATCTCTGGTATTATTTCAACTGGACACACATTAATCTGTGTCACACTGTGATTATATTGAAGTTATGTCATGTTGCATGTATGACCAGAATTTAAGTAATAGCCTTGACCTTAAGTTTCAAAATCAGTACCAATGAAATTTGCAATTGCTAACTTATCTCTTTAGAGGGGCAGAATAATCTGAACTGGTTGGTAATATGGATTTATGCAGGCAAAGTATGATTTGGTCTAACCAAAGCCAAAATGATACCTTTAGAAACAAGAAGTGCAGGCCATATTTTCAGAAATTTTCCTAGATTCTTGACTGGGGAGAGCACTGACTCTACAGAGGGCGTAGGGAATCAAGGCAGAGCAATGCCTCAACTCCTCTTGAGCAACTGGTTTGACAAGTACTAGTTCAGTCTCTGGCTATGAATTAGTGCAGGAAAGAATAAAAGTCAGCATTTAGTAGACAGACTGAAAGACTTGTTCTTTAATCTGTGAAACTGATACTGGAAGTGTTCTTAGTTAGTGATGTTGATAGTTTAAAAGGGTTCAGAAGAGCAGGAGAAGACGTAGAAAAATGTCACATAAATAGTGCTTGAAGAAACTGCAAAAAACCTCTGTTTATTTCCTTGATAGCAGTCTTAAGTATTACTTGGTATAAGATGCATAAATCTCTTCAGATGGAGAATAAATATGGGATGCTACAAATATTCTGTTGAAATAAATGTGTTTTTAAAATCTGGAATAGATCACATAAAGTGGTATGGAAATATTTGGAGAAGTTTAAGGTTCAGATATAACCCAGCAAATTCTGGTCTAGTGAATCCTAGGAACATGTGAAACTCTGGGGCAACATATTTAGCATGTAGTCAGAGATGCTGTGTGAAGAGTGTAAGTACCCCATTATAGTCCATCTGCGTTGTAGTGGCAACAGATAAACAAGGCTGAGATTCCATAATTCCAAGACTGATTTGAGGTTCTGCAATTCCATAATTTTAGTTTTTCAAATTTCTTCACTTTGAGGCAGTTGATTTTTTTAGTTATTTAAATAATTATTATTTCAATAAAATAGCAGTCTTTTTAAATAGTTGGGGGATTTGCTTTGGGAGGGAGTGTTGTATAAAAGTTATGGGCTGGTTTTTGGTGGTCAGGAAACGTCTATCACTGACAAATGTCTTGCATTATGCGCTTAGGTTATGGTTAAAAGGGGGAACTTAAGGTGTTGTGATAATGAATTCAATTAATATAGTAAAAATCACTGCATTGCCAGGTGTTAATGCACACATATTTAGCCCAGGCCTCAACTCTCAAATCTACATTCCAACCTGGATTTGGAGCATTTTTGCTTGGTTATGGCAGCAGTGTTTTCCTACATTTTGTTGTGATTACGTTATAGAGGCTCTTCTCTGCCTAGCCAAATCTCTGCATCTGTGAATCATATGGAAACATAGGAAAGGTTCAAGATGAGCTGTATTGGAAACTATTACATGTTTATGGTCCAAGTTTTGTAAACCTGTCCCAGTTCAAAGCAGTGATTGGCTGGAAGGGAAACTTATGGGAAGCATAAGAATGGGAGTGTTAAAGAACTGTAATTACCATTATAAATATATTTTAAAATTATTTTTACAGAAGGAAGGAACATATCCCAAATCTGGAAGCCAGAAACATGGGATTAATCTAATTTAGGTGTCTGTAGCTGAGTTGGTAACATGGCACCTCTGCTATATTCAAAGAGTATTTTAATATTTTGGTCCAGGTTCCTCTGACTGGTTTTAGAAATATACTTCCAGGCAAGATGAATTGTGTCTTATTGACTACGTCTGTATTGACTGTAATGAAGCATAGCTGAAATGTAGACAACAACAATGGACACTGATGAATCCTATTGAAGATATGTATTCAGGAACTACACAGGCAGTGTAATATTGCACATTTCCATCAAAAATGCATGTATTCTCTGAAATAGTTGAGAGAAAACTATATCTGTGCTTCTCAGCATTGCAGTTTAAAAGTTCATGCACTTGATTAATAGAGAAAAAAATCAAATGCATTGTATGGTTGACTGATTTATGCTAAAAAACCCCTGTTTATCTTTGAACTCATAGATTGCAGGTCAGACTGAATTGTATAACTTTTGTTTCAGAACATTCTGTGCAGATGCGACTGAAGAGATATATGCAAAAAAGAGTTCTTTCAGACAAAAGCTGAGTAGACTTCTCTAGCTATTGCCTGTCCTGGATACAACTAATACAGGGTTGACAAGCAACCCCAGTCCTAATAAACTGCACAAAGCTTTTAATTCATATTTCAGAGTGAGGGGAGATAAGTTCTGATGAGTGATTCTAACCCATTTTCCTAAACTTTCTCCCCTTCAGAATGCTACATACTTTATCTAAGCTTCATTTTTGTATTTTTCATGAACCTTTTTACACAGTTGTAAGGCTTATTTATGTACTTCAAAGAAATAATTTTAGAAGAAATACAAATATTTTTAAGTGTCTGCCAACATAACCAGATTAAATGAGACATTGTTCTTTTTACTTTTGTTGTTAAAGTTGTTTGATAAAATAATTAACTTTTGGAAGCCTTTTTTTTTCTTCACTTTTAATATAACTTGGGTATTGCAATTTGATGAATTTATACTTTTTAATGAAAATATTGAGAGCTTTTGTACAGCTTGAAGTGTTAATACCATGCAAAGCAATATATTACAACAAAAGAACTTTGATGACTGAGTGAAAATAAACAATGGGGTGTTGGTAGCTGCCAAAAACACTACGTTTTTTCATCAGCTGAGAAGGCTTCTGTATTTTCTGAAATTTATTATCAACACACCTGTTATTAGTTTAAGAAAAATTGTTAAAATGCATGGAAGAAAGTCTTACAATAGCCTTGGTTAGCATGAAACAAGGAAAGGCATTTTCTTCTTTATAGTCATATTAAAGTACTAAAATATCTGTGTCCTTTCTAATTTTGTGGAGTACGTAACTGCCAGTGAAGTTCAAAATATAGGACTGAAGCAGTTGAGAGAATATTTATTCATTAAAATTGCAAGACATAACATCAATGGACTGGTTAAGGATATGAATGTTTTTCTTAATACATGATGTTTCCAGCCATGGAGAGTTCTTTTTAACAAATTCTAGCTGCTGGTAGCTGTAAAATGTACATGGTAGGCAGGAAAACAGAGAACTTATAAATTCAAGAATAACAATTTCTGTTGATTTCTACTCTTTTGCTGAATAGGTTAAAATAACTTAAGCCCCAAGTGATCTGGCATGAATTGAATCACTTGGATTTCCTCTGTGGCTTTGAAGTACTCATTTTAACCCCTTGCACTACTTTGTTATGTGAGATGTAATAATTGATTTAACATTTTAGATATGTTTACAGTTATGTCAAAGAGTAAAGGAAACTTCATTAGTTCTGTGCTGTGGTATGTATCCTCATGATCCATGGAAAGGCCATGAAAATTCTGTTTTGAAAGCTAAAGAGTACTGAGAACGTCTTGTTACTGAATCAGCTCGTGTTTGTATTCAGAACACGGGAGGAGGGGGGTTGAGGGTAAGTAAGGAAAAGTATCTTTCTTGGTAATTAAAGTGCTCAAATGATGTGGTTTGATGCAGCGTCAGTTATTCTGTTCCTGGTTTTATACAGTTTCTGTTGGAATTTGCAAAGCCTAGTGTTATGCCAGACTCTGCAGGAGTGCTGAGTTCTGAAGCTTTGCTTGCCCTGCATACTGGTAACAGAGGTATGAGCTCAGAAGGTGATTTGGGACTAGATTTGCTTGCTGAAATGTTGTGCCACTGGATCTATTTAATCTCCCAGTACAAATGAGTAGCTGTCTTGCCATTAAAAGGAAGGTGTCCTGTTGAGTCCTTTGGCATGAATTTCCATCCTATCTGTGTCAGGAAGTTTGAAGGAGGTGAAGCATTTGGCAGTACAACCAGAGCTGCCAAGGGCTTTTTGCTTCTAAGGACACAACTGCACCTGGCAGTTTCAAGGCACCAGGCTGCAATGGCCAATGTTCATCTGGGCTGAGGGGACGGCCTGCAGGTGTGTTCTTTCCCTGCTGGGGATGTTCTGTTTTGCTGTAGACATCTGCTCCTGGTGCAGTGCTGGCCCCAGGTGTTCACCAAGGCATGCTGTCTGGTGGTATCACATGCCCCATCACCCTCAGATGCTGACACATGTCCTAAAAGCCATCACACGTACCCCACTTTCTCCCCAGTGTCTCCCTCAGCAGCCAGGCAGCCACACCTCCCAGCATGCCACCACCCTTCCTCAAGAATCACCATCTGAAGGTTGTGCTTTTAAGCACTGTATTTATAAACACATGTGCAAAATCAATACATATGCATAAGATAATTAAGTTTTTGGAAAATAGCTGGAAGTGGAGTGAAGGCCCAGTAGAGGTGGAGAAGGTTTTTGCAAGGATTTGTATCAAAACTTTAAATATTTTGCAAGGATTTGAATCAAAAAAATTAAATCAACTTATATTTTTCAGTTAAACAAAGGAAGATACTTCTGTTGAAATTTTATTGTATAATGCAAATTAACATCTTCATATTATATCGATAACATACTCTAAATTATTTTTGCAACCTTAATTTTTTTTTGTTTGCTTGTTTTAGAAATAAGGCAACAATGGAAGGACAAACAAGGAGTAATTTCCAGCTTTAATCTACCTTTGTACATTAGCAGTGGTGTGATGATGCTACTTCCCAGCACACTTTATAGAATGACCCATTTAAGATAATGTTTCTTCTTATCCGTTCTTCAGTGATTGTCCTTGGCTTTCATATCTGCCAACTAGCCTCTGAGAAGCTTACATATAGCAAACATGCATTTATATATAGTTTTCAGGGGAATAATCAGGAGAATTAATAAATAAATCTTCTTGTAATGCAAGGTGGATTAAAAAATTGCCTTTAGAGGAATTTGTTATACATATTCAGTCTGTAGTTAATCTCAGAAGTCTCTTGTACAGCAAAATATTTTTTGTCATAAAGTCTACTATATGAATATGAAGATATAGATTTAATTTAAATGTTGAGTTCTCTTGTTTTTATTTTCTTTGGTAATATTTAGTGGCTTGTTATTCCAGCTCACATTTAGCCTCATTCTTTTTTTTTTGTTTTCCTGCATGAAACAGATAACTGAATCTTGATGAGAAGCAGGTCCATGAGTACTAATAATGTAATTAAATCTTTCTCATTTTCAGTATACAGTTTACTTGGGCTATAAATTAATTAAAGCATTATGTAATACCATGGGACTTCTGGTTTTTAGATAAAAAATCCATCGCTGTATTTTTTTATTTGTATTCTGTGTTACAGTTACTCCATGACTTGGTGCTTGTATATTTTTGTTTTGTTTTGTTTTGTTGAGAGAAACCCCTGCAAGTAGGAGTTTCATCACTAGCAAGAAATGTCTGTATGGAGTTTATTTCTTTTTAGTGTTCTGATTTTTTTTCCAGTAGTTCTTATAATAAATTGTCTGATAATATGTGCCTTTTTAACTTTTTATCAGTAATTTGAAGTGTCAGTCTGTCTTTCAGGATTAGGACATATGTTCCATTAACTTTCATGCCTCCTTAGGAGTCTTGATAATGGAATGCTAGAATGATAGATATTGAAATAACAGTGAGAGATAAGTATGAGAACTCTCCAGGAATACATTGTACTGACATAATGCCATACTTGAACAGTCTGATATTTTTTGATATTTTTCTGACACTGTAAACTAAAAAAAAAAAAAAAAAAAAAAAAAAAAAAAAAAAAAAAAAAAAAAAAAAAAAAAAAAAAAAAAAAAAAAAAAAAAAAAAAAATCTTCTTATAGAGTTATAAGAATCCATTTTAATTTACATGTGCTCTCATGTATTAATTAAACTTTATAGGTTTTAGAGATGTCATGTTATAATATTACTACTTATAATTTTGATTTAATAAGAGTTGTAAGCGGTCAATAGAGCCATGTTTTTGTAAGTCATTTTTAGCTTAGAACTCTCACATTTTGTATAACAAACACTCACCTAAAATACCTTTTGCAACCTTGACTGGGAGATTTCACAACAGTGATTTTGGATTTATTCCAAACTCTGTTATTACTCTGAAAACAGTAGAACCTACTCACATATGAATTTCTTAAACTGTAACCTATAGTTTCAAATTACTGAAGACATTAATATTATTATTTCTCTGTGTGTGGTCAGCATTCTTGAGATATTTTGTTAGAATGGTTAGAAATCTTGGGTTTACAAACAAGGTAGCTTTAGATTACACATCTATCCTCAGTAAATGTAAACTACATTGTAGTGCAGCATTGTGGATACTGAAGAATAATGCCGACTGGTGCTTTGTTCCGAAATTAAATAAATGCATAAAAAAGTCAAGCTTTGGACAACCTATATTTTTTTATGTTACAAAAGATGTTGGAAATCTGAGCTTCCACATGACAGTTTGGAAAATCTATCTGTTGATTTTGCAAACATAGTTTACAGCTGCTGAACATCAATGATCTACAGGTCCAAAAGTAAATCTTCTGAGAGCTGAATTTCAGAAAGAAAATACCTGATTGTATTCAGACTAATCTTGCCAATAACTGAACATTCTATTAGTCCTTGGAGTACACTGCCATAACTCAGTAAATTTTAAAATGCTGTGATAACAATTTGGAAGCGGTCAACTAAAAATATCACCCTCTTCAGTCAGTATATCTAAGAATAACCAGTACTGTGAGGTACTTATGAGGTGTTCCAGAAAGATAAGGTTATTTCAACCATTGTTTTGGTTACTTTTTCCTCCTTCTCTTTTTATTTTCAGAAAATCTATTATTTGTGGTAAAAATAAATTCTAGAGTTTTATCAAACTGATCAACATTGATATACAATGATACATCAGTTCAGTTTAGTACAACACAGCTTTTCATTTGTGGTTTTATGTGTCCATATTTACTTGAGCTTGCTGGGTATTAGAGCCGGTATCTAAGCAGTCTACTTAAACATACCACGTTCACCTCAATGTGGAGAAAATAGGTCAAATTCTGACATCTACAGTGACTTCTTTTATGTTAGAATTCTGTCTTTCTGCTACAGACCAACTGATGGCAAGTTTGGCTTGAAAATATTTCACAGTCATAATCTTTGCTGATGCTAGGAGAACAGCTTCATCTTCAAGCTTATTTTAAGAGGTAAAAATTATGATTCGTGCATTTCTCTAGTTGTATTACATTAAATGAAAAGAAAAATGTTTGCTTTACATTAGAAAAAGTAGTATGTAAAGTAAGTTGTTTATTACTCTAGGAGTTCAGGTTTGACCATTTGAGTCAGGTTACTGTCAAGGTTATATAACCCTTCACTGTCCAAATGGCATAGTTATGGGAAAAAGATATTCTTAGTTGGAGAGTACTGTAAAGGTACATATGTAAGTGTTGTGAAGTCCTGCTTTGTAAAGCCAGGTACAACTGCTCTTCATATTCAACTCTGTGTTAGTGTAATAGCAAATGGGAAACAGATGATGGAAGCCAGAGCAGTGCTAGGGTAACCCAGCCTGCACATCTCTCTGAATGGTCTTAGAGGTCTTATCTTGGTGTGGCCAGAACTGGTCTGCTTATTTGTAAAGGGGCATACCTTGTGGCTTCATTATAGAAGAAATGTACAGTGAGCTCTAATGAGAACCATTGATCTCAGAAATAACACGGAGTGACTGAATGCTACTATAAAAACACTTCATGTCAGAATATATTGTTTGTTTTTGCTGAAAATAATTGTATTCCAGATGTTTTATACACATTCCAAACATTATATCTACTTCTGTGTACTGAAAATAACAGTTTGACAACATATTTTTCAGATAAGTACATAGTAAACCTTGCTTCTCTTTCTCCCATGGTGTATCACAGATGGAGTAAATGGGGCTGTAACTCCCCTGGGTTTTTAAAAATGCACTGCCTTAGTTCAGATGCTGTAGCTGCATCATTGCCTTGCTACTAAAATGATCTGACTCAGTCTGGCATACTGCATGCTAAGCCCTGCTAGATTAAACTGACAGCTTTGCTTAAAATCTCTTTATGGATTGTTAATCACCAAAACAGAGACTATATTGCAAATATTTACTGGACTGCAAGTCTTCTTATGCCCGGATAATCTGGTAGATTTGAAAGACAATGGTAAGGAGCTATTCTGAATTGTTGAAGAGCTATTCTGCATTAAGAACCAGGTAAAATGCAGAAGGAGTAGCTGTAACAAGTTTTTTCTTATCTCATTAGAATTCTTGTCTTTCAATGTGGCAGAAGTCTCTCTCCCTGGAATTCAAGGAAAATTTCCAGGATTTATTCTTAGAACAGTCATTTTTAAATGACAGGAAAGATGATTGAAGGGAATAAAATCTTTTTCTAGAAACACTTTGGATGTGTTGAGTTTCCTTTTTTATTTATATGTTAGAACATAATATACAGTTGGGATTCATGAAAATCCATCTGCTTGTAGATCTGCCTCCCTTCTTTATTTTTACCACAAACTAATATGTATGTAGATCTCTGAAATGTGTTTTAAATATTATTTTTTTCTCACTTTTTTTTCCTGAGTGTTTTTTCCCCCCACTTAGTTGTGATTTGGTGTTTTGTTAATTACGTAAGTTGATGTAATAAAATTTAGATAACTTTTTAATTCAATCTAAGAGTTTATTTCCTGTGAAAGGATTTGTTTTTAAATCTTAAGTCTTACTCTTTCCTTGCCCAATGACAAGTTTATAGAGGAAATTAATGTGCTAATCTTCATGGAAAGCATATTTAACAGGAAGGGGAAGGCTATATTTAAAGTAGGAAAAGAAAGTGTTTATTGTGGTAGGATGTTGATGAAAATAATTACTATACAGAATTACCTTATTGTATACACTAAATTATGTTAAGGGGATATCTAAATAGAAGAAATGCAAATTGTGACATATAGTAAGATAAGTGTTTTTCTAATATAGCTGTTAGGTTGTATGAATATGTTGTGTTATTTTGATAATATTTATTTTCAAAATCTTGCATCATAGCCACAGAAGTCCCAGGCGACAGCAATCTAATGGACAGAGATGAGGAAGACAGCAGCTGAGGGATGCTAGAAACATGAAGCTAGTTCTTGTTTTGGCCATGTGGCTTAATGCTTTTGATTAAACAGATGTCAGGTGTACTCTTTAACCCATAGCAATGGAGCAGCTCTTACAATTCAGCTCCTGTGTGGCCCAGAATTAAAGGAAAGGCCCAGCCTCTCTGCCCTATTGCATGTTTGGTTGTTATCTGATGGAGAGTTTAAGACTGCCTCATGCACCACTCCATTCCCACTGTCTCTGCAGAGGGGTCTTGTGCTGCAGCCTCCCATCTTGCCTGCTGCTGAGCCCCATCAGCTCATTCATTGTCTTACAAGCCACAGTTCCCCCGCATCCTCAGAACTGGGCTGAGTCTCATTCTTTTGCCCTGTTTCATGAGCTGGTTAGAACTTACTGTGCAAAGTTATTTTTGTGGCTCTTCTGTTTTGGATAGCAGAAGCATAGGCCTTGCACTTTTCCTGTGGTGATTTCCTGATTCAGAGTTTGTGCCAGCTCTTGCTAACATCAGGACTGGGGCTATTCCAGTAATTGTTTTGGATGGAGAGCATAGGAGGAGTCCTCAGTTAAGCTCATTTTCAGCAGATTAACCTTTTATTTGCTGGTCCCTCTTCTAATTGCATTTTGTGTACGTGACCTGTAGTTACAGTGTCCTTACAGTAAAGCCATGAAATTTACATATTACAAAATTTCTTTGATCTTTACTAAATAAAGAAGAGGCAGTGTAGTGGAGGCAGACATACTCCTTGAAATTCAAGCTTCAGGATTTCTGTGGCTAGGAATCTCCTACTTGGAACTTGTAGTTGGACAGATGTGTTCTTAATAAACTGTCAGTCTGATCAGCTACATGTAGCAGTTTCTTCATAAAGCCTTTGCTTTTCTTTTTTTAACCTTTATTAACAAACTGTCAAGCGTAGATGGGTTAGTATCTAAAGGACTTGTAACTGTAATCTTCAGTAATATTTAGTGTTGGTTATTTTATTATCACTGTGGCCAGAGTGGATGAAAATGATAAACAGATAAGTCTTGTACTTCTGGGACAAGTGAGAACCTGAAGATTTATCAGAATAGAGCTCGTTGTTTGTTTATCTTCATAGATAAAGATTTGGAGGCTGAGTTGTATTTTACAACTAACCCTAGAAGACCCTGTTTGAAGTGGAAAGGGTTCAACAAAGATGTTCAATTTACCTCAAAATGTGCTTCTTAATGTAGTGAAACTGCATTGTTCCACTTTTGATTTAAAGGCATGTTTCGTGTTCACAAAACGCAAGGGTTTTTTCAATTATTTCAATATTTTAATTTACAGCTTACTTTTTATGAATTAAGGGATTTAAATACATGTTTCTTTATGGTTTTAAAACCATGGACTTGTATGAAAATGAGAGGATTAATAAGTATTACTTATGTACAAGTTACATTTCTGGTACTTTACTTCGCATATTATATTTTGCTCCAGTATGAATTTATGTGTATAATAATGTCATAGTTTATGAATTGTATTTCCCAATTTAGTGTTCCCACTGAAACACTCCAAACCATGCACCCCTATTCACTCCTCTCTCCCCTCCTCCTCTCCCTCACAGCTGGTTGGAGAGGAGAATAGGAATCACAAAAGGTGAAGATCATGGGTTGAGATAAGAATAATTAACTGCAAATAGCAATGAAATAAGAAAACAAACAGCAAAAATATATTAGTAACAGAGGGTACAGGAGAAGTGTCAAATGTGTGATCTTAAACTTCAGTTGTTTCATTTAGCATTTCATCCCTAGAGTGGAGATAATGTTAGCACCATTACTATTACAGACTGTGTCATTCAACCACTTGTAAAATTGCCTCTTCAGGTAACTACAAAAATTAATATTTTTCTATTTTCATTTTCCTTTTTCTTTTATGGTTTTTTTGTTTGTTTTGGGTTTTTTTTAGTGTTAGATAATTTTTTTCAAATATGGAAAAAAGAACAGTTTTAAATGAGTAGGAGAGCAGAAGACTGGCCCAAACCTTGAGAGTGGAAAGTGAACAATGGAGGCATGTTTTCATTAGATTAGAAATAGTATTCTTTGGAACTCAAGGTGCAAATTATCCTGTGCCTTAATGTTCTTTTCAAACACACAAGATAAAATTTACATATCTAAATTGGATCAGCTTGAATGGGTTTCCCTGCTGTCTCATCCCCTCAGCTACAATCTTTCTGAAATGGCCTGCAGGTGGATCCAAATAGTAATTTTTGAGTCTATTTTTAAGAGCATCTCTAAAATAAATATTTTTTCTTTTAGTTTTATATTGATTTCTTGCAGTGAAGATCAGCAAAAACTCTCCTATGCCTCATCTGAGTATAATCTACATGATAATTGGAGGTTTAAATTTAATTGTACTTATGCTGGCTTTCAGAATACCAATTTAAACTGGCTCAATAAAATTGTAATTGTTTCATATTGTTAAAAAAGTAATATTTTTCTCTTATTTCTTTCTGGTTTTCTATGAAACATTTTAAAATTATGCATAAGTTCTTTACGATAAACGTGACAAATTTTGCCATCCAGAGGAGTTTGAGGGAAGAATCTGTAAACAATTCTACATTGGTTCTACATTGCTGGATTTTTTTCTGTTTTTTTAAGGTAAATTCACCGATATTGTAGTGATTCAGATTTCTGTTTTCCCTCTACATAAACTTCTTTCTCCTAACTTTCATGATATTTGATTACATTGATCTGGATGGAAGTTTATAGACTATTTTTACCCCTACTAAATAATTATATTCTTAATAGATTTTTATCAAGTATGAGGGTAGATCTCATCATGGTCTGCAGCATCCTCATGAGGGAAAGTGGCGGTGCAGGCACTGATGTCTTCTCTCTGGTGACCAGTGACAGGACCTGAGGGAATGGCCTGAAGCTGTGTCAGGGAAGGTTTAGGTTGGATATTAGCAAAAGGTTCTTCACCCAGAGAGTGGTTGAGCACTGGAACAGGCTCCCCAGGGGAGTGGTCACAGCACCAAACCTGACAGAATTGAAGAAGCTTTTGGACAATACACATGGTATGATTTTTGGTTTTGTCTGTTTAGGGCCAGGACTTGGACTTGATGGTCGTTGTGGGTCCTTTCCAACTCAGGATATTCTATAATTCTCTTATTTTAGTTCATTTCATCCAGCTGCTCTATTTATTTTATCCTTTTTTGGCAGTACAACTTCTGACATATTTAGGAGAAACAGCACGAGTAACTTCTGAGAACAGCAGGACTACAGCTCAAAGATAATGTTTTATGTCCTGCAAAACAGAGTTAAAAAGTTCTAAGGGAAGTATATTTAGAATGTGTCTCTGATGTACGTAAAAAAAAAAAAAAAGTGTAGCATAGTCTTAGGCTATAATGATTTCTTTATCAAGGAATGGATGACCTCAAGCTATGCCAGTTCATCTATGCTTTACTAGGTATGTATGTATTTTAACAGTGCAAAATTTTTGATGTAAGAATAAGGAGTATTCTTATATATTGTTCTTTGTTTAATGGACAAATAGAAGCAAAAAAGTGACATTAAGGGAGCTTCACAAGCCTCTGTCCAAGGTGCTGAGGGTTAGAGTTGGGCTCATCATTGTGAGACGGTACAGCACCTGCTGTGGCACTGGCTGGAGTGGGTGAACTGTGCTGTTCTGCCGTCATTATTTTTATCTCAAGGTTATATTCTGGGTGGGTTTTGGGTTTAGAGGCTTTTCATTTAGTTTTGGGTTAGGTGTGTGTTTCTATTTTGTTTTGTTTCTGTTGTGTTTTTTTTTTTTCTAAACTTCTTATCTAGTCTATGTAGAATGTTAGAGTGTTACAGAAAAGTCAAATCTGGTTAGGAAGTTTTATGTACAGATGGCTAAAATTCAGCATTATCAACTCTTTATCAGTTTATCTACTGGCTTTAATTCAGGCTGTTGTTTCTGTTTCTTTACCTGGAAGATCTGAAGAGTCTATTAAGTTCTATATATAGTTCTGATTTATGTATTGATGGAGTTTGTTTCTCCTGCTCTTGCCAAAGTAATTTGAAATTTTATGAGAATAGGCTAGGATTACTGCTGCATTCCATGATGATGTTACTCTTATATATTAGTCAGAGAAAAAAAAATCTTCCTCGTTAGTATTTATTGATACACCATGAACATTTCTTTTTTTTTTTTTTTTTTTTTTAAGATCACAATAACTATCTTCTTCCATCTGATACTCAAGGAGGTGTGATTGACCTGAAGTGCAATGACTCTGTCTAACTCACGGAGCCTACACTTTTATATTGCCACAGTAAGGGATTAATAATACTACTTCTGCAAAATCACCTCAGATATCATTGGTGAGGGGACTAAGGAATAAAAGATGTTCTGGTGGTTTTTCTTTGACTGTAGGACTAGTCCTCTTGCTTTAGGCTTTTAGGGAATATGGCTTTTAGAGAACACAATAAGATCTAAATGTTATTTCTGTGATGAGGAACACAAAATGCCAGCATTTTGGGAGAAGATTCCGACTATGTTGTGATGGGAAGAGAGGGAGTTGGACTCTAGACAACTTAGTGCGGTTGTACTCAGTTTATTAGTGGACCAAACTAGGAAGGCCAGACTGTGTGAGGGAAATCTTCTCACACATGAAAACACAAACATACACATCTCAAAAGTTAACTGACATGTGCCCCCTGGCACTGCAGTGGTTTAGCAGAACCAAGCTGGGGTGAGGAGAGAATGCAGCGTTCATTCCAACTGGCCCCAGTGTCAGGCTTTTGGTGATGGATTGGTGACAGCCTGCACCTCTCCAAACTTGGGCACTCTGCATCTGCAAGATATTGGGCCTGTGTGTAAACCACTGTTTCCCCACAACCTCCACGTGTGTGTATTTGAGTGTGTTAGCCAGACAGCCACAGACCAGCAATGAAAATCAGCCAACAGTGGACTGGGTTGCAGCTTTACAGACTTCAAGATGTTCTTCTCCTGTCACTTACTGATCTATGGTCTGTAATGATATTCCTAACATAAGCGATGTTTTAACATAAGTGCCCAGTTCCAGCTGTCACATCATGAATACCTTGTTGTAATTCTGAAATTAGATGAGTAGAACAATTTTGTGGAAGATTGTAACTGTTCAACTTCATTTATATGACACCTACATATGTTCATAAGATAATATGTTGACCAAATGATGCTGTGATGTTTGGCTTTTTATGGGAAGTCTTAGGCAAAGTCTCATCATAGTTTAATAATTTGTAATGAAATTGTAATGACTTGGTAAGTTGTAATGAAATTCCTTGCTATTTCTGCTCTGGTTAGTTCTTAGTCTTTTGAACTGCATTTATTGTTTATAATCCATTGTGTTTCAATTTAACAGACATAACACTTGTGCTAAGTATCATTTTTCATCTTTTCTTAATATTTACCATCAGATAGAATGTGGATTATTAGTTCATTAGGGAAAACCAGGACACCAAAAAAGTTAATTAAAAATGAAAGTATTGCTTTTGTGTAAGACAAGAAATACCTTGAAAGTTTTCCAATAATCTTTGTTAAAAAACAGTGTTTGCTTTGCAAAGAAATAATTTGTTCTGCCATACTGAAGCTAATTATTCTCAGCACATAGTAGCTATGTCAAATTGCAAAATGAACATCAGACATTGTATTTGGTAGAAATTAAAACACCATCAGTTGAGTTAATGAAGAGCATACAATGAATATGATCTCATTTTTGCAATGCAGTTTAAGTGGAAACCATTTAAAGAACTGTTGCAAAAATCATAATTTAGGGGGGAAACCAAACAATAAAGGAAATGTTTACTATCTATTTTAATTACTTTCTACTTAGAGGTATGCATTAGGTTTATTTATTGTTTGATTTCAAATTCTTTCTCTTAAATGGTTTAAGAATACAGTGGCTAATGATCCATTCTGAAATCAAATGAGTACATTCTTCTGTATTCCATTATACAAAGCCAAAGGAACTCATTTGTGACTGCTTCGTTATGATATCATATGAAGATCACTGCTTGGGATTGCATAGGGTAGCATAAGGATGGGAATCAGAAACAGAATATGAAACACTAAAGATAAAGAGAATTACTGCAATTGTAATTTTTTCTAATGGAAAAAAAAAAAAGAGTCTGGGTTTCTGAATTATGTACCGAACATGTGAATATAATGAAAAAAACATCCTCTATTCATATTTCAATTATTTTTCTTTCTGTAGAACTTCTTACAAAGACAGCACTACAAAAATCTCTCTCCGTAATAGATGATTTCCTTTGGAGTTTCCTAATGTTTAGTGGAAAGAAGTTGTTTTGTCCTGGCCAAAGACAATGGCAATTTTGTTCATGCATATATTTAAGCAAAAAGGAAGATTTATTTTCCTCCTTTCTGGCAAAGGTTCAAGATATGCGGTTCTTCCCTGTGTCAAAATTATGTATGCACCTAAAAAACTTAGGATATGAAGTCAGAGATCTCAACTTTTAGTAGAAGCAGGGAACCTTCATTATACTTCATCAGTCCATTCATATCTGAAAGTTAAGTCTTGGAAGCTTAGAAGAAGCCCTGCCAAACTGCCTATCTGCAAGTCAAGAATAATTTTTACTAGAGATCATTGTAGTCAAATGACTCAATGTAGTTAAGTTTTATGTTAAAAAAAAAAATCTGATTCACAAGATTGGAAATCAAGCAAGTATTTTGTTGACTGCCAGTCAACCAGTTACTTACAGTGAGAGGCAATTTGGTGTAGGCATATGCACGTTTGAAGTGGTTGACATAATGGAGTTCTTTTCTGAATCCTGGCAGGATATTACTTTGCTATGGCAACACTGTAACTTTACAGGAGATGAATTTATTGAATGGCACCCTACTTGAGCCTACCTGAGATATGTGTCCTGCTATTCAGCAAGTTTTTGGGGTGTATTCAAAGACCGTACGATATTTAAACTCCTTTAGATAAGATCATGTACAGTAATCAGATATGGGCAGACTTCTACATATGTTATAGTTCTGCCTCTATATCTGTAAAAACATAAAAGAACTAAAAGGATCTGGGGATTTAACATGCAGTTATCCTCCAAGGTCTCTAAAGAAGGTTGCTTTTAATGGTTTTCTAGTAGCTTTGGGAGGAAACAGAATATATTTTTTGTCTTCATCTTTCTTCATGTAAAATTATTTGAAAATTATTTGGTTTTGTAGTTGATATAAAGAAAAATACTAAATACTTATATACTAAAAATAGCTTCTGTAAACATTAAAGCATTGAAAATACCTCTGAGTTAATCTGTGTGATGGAGACAATAATGTTGGGGCATATGTAGAAATGTCTGCAGGAAATGGATGGAGCTGGGCCTAGCTAGTGGTGAGAGTATTTTAGCAACATGTTACAGAAATTGCCATTTTCTTTTTGCTCTGTAGGATATTTCAGAGGAGTAACCACCTGCTTAGGCATTGATATATCAACCAGACAACTGAAGTTGTGTGTTGTATCTGTACTTATATATGGGTGCAAAGAGAATTCAAGCTGACATAAATTGTGTTAATATCTTGTTAGCATAATTTTAATATGTGGAAGAATCATAAATTATTTTTATCCTATTGATACATCTAGGAAACAGGTTCTTATGTGAAGTTTGACTTTTGCTTTATGCTTGACATGCCTTTTTTTTTTTTGCGCTAATAAATCTTGTTCATCTCTTTATCTAAACTCAGGTTGTGGTTTTAGCTGAACTCAGCATCATTCAAACATTATCATTTTGGTTTCAAAGTCATGCTTCATTTTTTAGTGGTCTCCAACCTACTTCATCTGTGTAAATTAAATTTCCTTGTCCCAGGGAAATCATGCTCTCATTTAGCTGGATGGTTACAACTGAACTCAGAGATAATCTAGAGACAAATGCTTTGCAAGTTTCTGTAGTATTTCAATTATAGTTCAGTCACTGAGAAAACTTTTTTAAATCTCCTCCACACCATTTCTTCCTTCAGTGAGCAGTATATCAGAGTAAAAGTTGTCACATATTCTGCAGAGATTGTATAGATGCAACTGTCAGTTATTTAGACCATGATTGGTTTTGAACCTCATGGGGAAAAACCTGTGGGAGTACCAGAGCTCCCAGTGACAGTTAATTGGGAAAGCTTTTTATCCTATTTTAAGATATACAAATATAATAGCAATTGGAGAAAACTGGCAATATTGTCTTTTGTCACAAACAGTAGTGCAAATTTATTGAATCTTTTTTCCTATCCTGAAGTGTCACATCACCTTAAGCTTGGTTTGATCTCTCTAATGAGGCTCTAATTTTAATGTTAAAACTGATAATTTAGAGAATGTTTTTCAGCAGCACACATAGAATGCATTGTGATCTGCATGCAGAAAATCCAATTATATGTGGTTGTGATGCCAACTATCTTGGTGCATAGACTTAGTTACTTACTTGATTTTTGTCACAGAAATATTGGTGCAACGGAATGTAGGAGAGGATGGTGGTGCAGCAGCAGAAGAGGAAGAAAAATTAGCATGTAGGAGAATGGGAGGTTTAGTTAATACAGCTCAGCATTTTGAAACTAGTCTTTGTGGTTTGAAATTATAACCTGCTTTCATTAATATGCATTTAGAATTTGTTAACTTTGTTGCCTGCCTTATTTAGATTTACTTTTTGCATTTTAGTTTGCTCCAGAATTGACTTCAACGAGTGACCTGTAATTTTCCATAGTAAGATCGACCAGTAGGAATAGATTTGCCTCTACCTCCCAGGTAAAGCATCTACCATATAATGAAAGTATAACAGATGGAACACACTTGTGAAGCTTTTATATAAAAATCAGAGAGTGAAGGTTTTATTTTGAGATATTATCTTCAGTGCTCTAACCTTATTTATAAACTAAGATTCTGCAAAATATTAATGATACAGTGTAATGGGGTCAGGGCTTAGTTAGTTAGCAAATCAAAATTGAGCCTTGATTGTTAATTTAGAATGGTTTAAATCTAACCTCATCTTACCCCATGTCAGAATAGTGTGAGATCAATTAATCAGTTTCCTGAAGTTTTTCTCCTCTTGTTTATTGAATTCTTGAAGCCAGCACAAAACACACAGCTGTACTTTTGGCCAGCTAAGTTAGGACTCTTAAGAGGTTAACAAATTATTAAAAGCTATTTTCACCTATATTGTGTTTGTCACTACTAATGAGTCTGTCGATTTCTGGAAACCATTAGATGTATTGGTTAAGTTAAAAAAACCTGCACCAATGGAAAAACAACTCACAAAATAAAGCAGCCTTGTTTAATTTTCTTATTAATTTCAATTACTTAACTAGTTTTAGAATTGATAACAGAATGTTTGAGTGATTTATGGCCTGAAAAAGAAGAGCAACATTTCCCTCCTTGAAAATGGAAATTGGCTTGTCAGACATTTAGATGAAGAATGATCAATCAATAGGATTTTAATAAGGAAAAGGCTTAAAATTGACTGAAGGTGGCTTTTGTTTAAGGTGATTTGGTATGTGCAAATTACTAAACTCTCCCTGGAGAGGATTTTCAAAGGCAATAATGGGCACTGATTTTCTTTGTTTATTCCATTCTCTTTCTGTTCCTCTTGTCAGGGATTTCAATACTTACCTCTCCATTGCATCTTTGAAATATCCCTGCCTGCCTTTCAGGTCCTGTGAATAATTTTACTTATTTGCATGTACAACTTTAAGTTTTAACCACTGTTTTTCTCCAGTGAGGATGTTATTTGGATAAACATTTATTTTCAGCATAAGTTCATGCTAGGTGTGGGGGCTTGCTATTCCCATCAGTTTTAGGAATAAAAATTTCAAAAGTACATGCACACGTTGGGCGAACAGAGTTGACTTGGAAAGCCCCATTAAAATCCTATGTTTTGTTTATCTGTTGGAAAATCTAGTATAATGGGCTTTGAGTTAGAAAACTGGTTCTAAATGGCAATTACGGTCCATTTGGTTTGTTTGTTTAGTCCATTAGTGAAGTCTGTATTGGGCTTTCTGGAACAAAGATAACTAAAGTTGGATTAAAAAAGCTCCATTGCTTGTGAAGTCTTAATCACATAGGTACACAAACTGTAGATCAATGCCAAATGCGTTAAAAGACTAAACAGTATATAACACACCCACGCAAATTCGAGTTTTCACTACTTCCTCACAGTATTTTTTTTTCTCCACTTATGTGATTATCCTGATTTCACTCTGTTTTCTTGACTCTTCCTATCACTTGCTCTTTCGCAAGTTTTCTGTCCTACTAACTTAGAGGTTAGCTTTATGCTCCATGCTCACTTTTGTACCCAGTCTTACTTTTTTCCATGTTCCATACCAAGGATGTTGATTTTGTTACCTACCAAGGGCATCTACAAAAAATTTACAATAACCAGGTTAAAAAAACCCCCAAACACTTTTGTTTTTGTAACTGAAAAAGCCACACCATACCAATGAAAAAATGTCTAGGAAAAGACTTAGATTTAAATTAGATTAAAAACCAAACAAACACTGCCTTACCCACCCCCTCACCCCCTAACCAGTATAATCAAACAATAAAAAGAAAACCTTATGTAAAAGATAAATCAGCCCAAAAATTACTAACTTACCTTAACAAAAGCAAAGCATTCATAAAGTCAGAACTAGACTTTTTCTTGTTGCAAATTTTTTTAAGTAATCAGGAAGTACTGAAGCGTTTAAGTCTACATTATTACCATACTCCAGTAATTTTGCATATGCAATGCTTTACTTCTGCTCAGCTCACACATATAAGTCTCAAAATTCCTAATTTGTTCTCCAATTCCATGATCTAAAAGAGTGATACAAATTTAACAAATAGGCATCGTAATGTCTCTAATATTTGCAAAAACATTTGCTCTGGGAAAACCATAAAAAATTATACTATTTGTATGAAAGAGGCTGAGTTGGTTTTGTTTTTTTTTTTTTTTTAGATATTGCAAGTTTAAAAAGAGGATGTGTTATAATGAAAGGACAAAATCAGGGTCTCTTACCTGCTATTAAAGAATAAGAGAAATCCATACTAGCATATGATGACATGGTCGAGTGTGACACCTAGAGGCCATATGTTAAGGATCCCTAAAAAATAACTTTTTTCAGCTACAAGTTTTGCACGGCACATTTAATTTTTAAATTGACTTAAACACTGGAGCTGCCGGATTTTGAAAAAAAAAAATTAATATTTTTTTTCCCAGATTTTTCATGTTTAGAATATTTTTTGTGCCTTCCCTGGCTGACCTCTCTAGCACTGATATGAAGTAAAATAAGAGACTGTTACTTAGTCTGGTAAATAGTACCTAATGATCTGCAGCAAAGCCTTGAAGAGCACTGTACTCCTTATTCCATCCTGAAGTTATCAATAGCTAATAAAATTCTTGCAGTTCCCATCTCAATTATTACAATATACTTGCAACTGTAGTAAAATATGTGCGTGGATGTCAGGCTCTCACAAAATGCAGAGCTAGAGTTTTTGGCCCATGAGTTTATGCCAGGGAATGAAGAGAACAAAAGCTTCTTTTAGCTGTTTCATGAATTATTTTGATCATGCATGTTGCAAGGCAAACATGCATGTAGAGGAACATAGTACACCTTCCTAACTTCTTTAAAAGTTAAGAGTGCAACCATACCACTGCATCCCATGAAGGGGATATATCCAAGGGCATCCTAGTACCGTGACTGAACCATATCAGCGTGTTACAAATTTAGAGTGCTTTTCAGAAATATGCGGTACTGTATTATCCAATGGTCATTGGTTGTAATAAAATCATTATAACTGTAGAGCTAGATGTCTAGGAGATAGGTGTCTCATTTGGCTTTGGCAGCATTTGTTATTTTCACACCTAAGGAAGGGGGAAAAGTCTTGGAGATAAAATGACTAGAGTTTAGATGAAGAGGATTTTGACTTTTCTGCACAAGAAATAAAATATTTTTCATTCTTTAGAATTTGGGTGGGTTTTTTATGGTATCCTGGTACTCATGCAGAACAGGTGGTTTAGTGGGGTTCAGTTGTAGAGTCCATAAAACATCTTCTATAGATCTAGAGAAATGGACTGAAACTTTTCTGAAGATTTCTAGCTCAGCCAGAGTCTGAAATTGAAGGTGAGTGAAAGTGATGCTGGATGCAGCTCTACAGTTTACTCTAGAAACAAGTGTGCTCTATATATTTTGTACTCTCTGCATGCTCTTTGACCTCACTATGTGTAGAAATACATCATCAGATTGTAAGATTATTATGAACACGAAACTTTTATTCATGGCATTTCATAAAGACAAGGGTGCTAGTGTGGGACTTCCTGGTAGCAGAGGAATACCAACAGGGTGATTCTATTTGAAATATATATCTTGTTATCATTTCTATTTCCAATTAAAGAAAGGTATGGCATGGTTTTTTTTGTCATCTTCTAACTGTTTAATGCTTGGAGATATGAACAAAGTAATTCCAATATTTCACAGTTAACTCTGCCTCATTTTCATGAAGGTCTTTGAGGTTAGTCATACTTTTTTTCAAGAAAATTAAAAAGCACTAAGTTGTCAATCATTTGTTTGACCAGTTTACAGACTTCATGTAGCTACTGTGCCTCAAATAAAATAGTGGAATCATTTGGTTTGGAAAAGAGCTTTAGGATCATTGAGTTCAGTCACTGACCTAGCTCTGCCAAATCCACCACTAAACAATGTCCCTAAGTGCCACATCTACATCTAAAGAAATAATTGTATCTGAATAAAAGACTGCCAAGGCTTGTATGTTGGTGCTCTAAGGGACAACACTGACACTATGAAGTTTGTAATATGGATACTAATGTCGACTGCAGTTTATTTCTATGCTTTGTCTAGAGGTTTCTTCTCAAAAGCACTTAACCATTTCTTTGGGGATATCTAAGCCATGAAAAACTGATTAATTATGATTGTTAAATGTATATTATAAGATGGGTTGCCAGTGGACTGGAAATACCGGTTGCACTGTTAACTGGAGGGAACCCCACTAGCAAATAGGACGAGGGTAGGAGCGCATCGGATACGCTAGGGTGGAAAATGCTAACAAAGCATTCCGGGTAAGGCATGCTGACAGCAGCGGATGCTTACAGTCAGGATATATTCCCTCTTGTGTCCAAAGTCCAACTCCTGCAGTTATATTGCTGAAGTTGGTGTTGGGGTCTCTGTCTTCAGGCATCAGCCTGCTCTTTGGCCTGTGGTATCACCAGCCTTTTCCTGTCCTGAGTAATAGTGTACATACTGCTTAAGTGATCTAGTGTTTGACAAAACCAGCTCTTCAGGAATCCTTTTTTTTTTTTTCTTCCAGACACACAGATACATTTGTATTATTAATATTCCCTCAGTTTTGTCTCTGTAACATATTTCTGAACAGTTCTAAATTCATCATGGTGTCTTACAGCAAAAAAGATGAAATTTGTCTCTCATGGTTCATTGATTTTTTGACCAAAAAAACTGTAAAATCTTAAAAAGTAGTGTGAAAATATTTTATTTTAAAAATCTCTATTTTAGTGGTTTTAAAGAATGTGGTCCTATAGTTGCATAAATATAAGAAAATATTGGAGTGTTTGTGTATGTGTGCTTACCCTCTCTCATGATACTGCTTTGTTCTGCTGTCAAAACCCACTTTGATTCATTGTGCCAACTACATGGATGATCTGTTCCCTGATGGTGTTTCCAGATGATCTGAGTCACGTACAAAATATTCTCAGAGGCTTTCTTTATACATTCATAAAAAATTCTAGGTAGAAGCCATTGTATTTAATAACTCCAAAAAGGGTGCCTTTTCCCCTAGTCACTGTATAAACTTGACTTTTCCTCTGGTGCATAGCTCTGGCTAAAATATTTTTACTCCTAATTTTTCAAGGGAATGTGTAAGCTATGTTTTATTTTAACTATGCAAGTCAATAAAAAGCTGTTGCCATAGATTTCCTGATGTTCTTAAAACTTCTTTAAGCCCTTAGAGTCGTAATCCTGCTTTTCATAAATTATGAATCTGGCATTGTTTTTATTAGATAGAATATTCTCAAGTCCCTCTACATAGCATGCCAAATAATGTGCGTGTGATTAACTTGACCCCAAATTTAGCTGTAAAATTGCTATAAATCAATAAACTCAGAGAGTATTTTGATTTAAAACAGTGTTTTGTCTAGTTCAACAAAGCACAGACTGAAGGGGGATCTGTGCTTTCTGACGTGTACACAGCATGATGTAACGTAAGTGAATAAAATGTATCTCCTGAAGTGCTTTAGATGAGGGTACAAGTTCTGCATCAGGATGCTATAAATTTGTTAAGATCATGGCTTTCTGTGTATCCCTTATCAACCTATAATCTCCTGATTGTTGCCTGTTTTTCAACAGCTGAGGAACAGTAATCCACACATGCTTATCTCTCTTAATCACAGCCTCATGGTGCTAGAGCTCCCTGAGCCTTTAATTCCCTCTTAGAGGCGTAACAGAGTGGAAAGTAAACAAAGACGAATTTGCAACCTTCAACATTGCTAATTTGCTCTGATGTCAGAATATTTAAACAGGCAAGGACTTGGGAATTATTTGATCACGACTGATTTTAGTCTAATGCATGTGAAAAGGCTGAGTCTGGGAAGGTTGTGCAAAATGACAGGCGTCCCAGGAGAGGTTGACTGAGGGTTTCTTCTTTAAACAACAATGGCTCCATCATTTTTCAGCTCTGGGTCCTGTGTTCATGCTGTGTATTTTTGTTTGCATTTTTAATGTAACTTTTTGAATATGATATAGGTTTTCTTGAAAATTCCTCATTTGCTTCCTCGTTTATAGGTGTCAGAAGCCCAGTCTTTAGGCTTGTTATTGCGTCTGTTCACTGTGTAGTGGGCGGGAGAGATAAAGATCCCCATTTAAAAAGCTTTGTCTCTCTCCACGTTTTTGTATCATCTTGACAGCCTAATGTATCCTGAATACTTTCATATGTAAAATGATTGATAACTTGATCTTCAAATTATTTTAAATTACACAGTTGACATTTATGCATGTATATATGTGTACATACTTGCTGGATAGGAAAGGATGTTATCTTACATTATATATTATGTGCACGCTTCATCTACCATAGAGGTGATATGCTTACACATACATACACACTATCATATACATGTATTCATCTGTCCCCATAGCAAATAGCTATATGTCATTACCTGAAACAAATTTGATAAATAAGCAAGACGAAATAATAGGTTTGTTTGTTTGTTTTTCGTACATTTTCTTCCATTTTTCTTTGTAAGGTCTTAATTATCTGTTTTGTGCATGTGCAATCACTTTTTTTTTTTTTTTATCGTTTACAGAACAGTTAATGCAGCATACATATTGTTATCAGGATAAATGTCTGATGCTCTCTTAATTATTATATATTGTTCTGTTTATCTCTGTTCTGGTTGAATGATTTGTGTTTCTGAAGCGTGTCTGATGATGATTTCTTCTTTTCTTCTTAGTGTGTATCATTTGGGATATTCCAGGGAGAGACGTGTCTGGGAAGCCAGCCTTTTGCAGTCACTCTCTGCGCGGAGATTACAGCGCTGGGCTATTTGTGTTTCTCCTCATCCCTGTTTCTCTCTGTCTCTCACTCTCTCCAGCTGGTGTAAATGACTGCTGCTGCCTCCCAGAGCAAGATAACCTGCTCAGTCAGCTGGAGCCCCCTGCAGACAGCTGTCTCGCTTTTAGCTGATGGAAAAGTGCTATAACCGCTGAATGGAAGAGCGTGGAGCAGCAACCATACGAGCAGGAGTAGCCGCCGCCACAGCAACAAGAGCGAGCGAGGACTCTATTGTTCCTTGGTGTTAAACAGTTTTTCCTTTTCAACTGCCATGCACAATAGCGGAAGAGAGGTTTCCAGTCCCTTCCTCCCCGTGAAGAAATTCTGAAGAGGGGAGTATTATTTGAAGAAGGTTTCGTGGTCGTGCTGCGGGTTTTGGAGGCAGCAGCAGGCTGCTGGAGGCATGGGGTTGAGTGAGGGGAGCGCTCCTTTCTGCCGTGGTCCAGGGGTTTCTGCTGTGCCAGCCCGGTGCGTGGGAGTTCTCATGCTTCTGCTGCTGGGAATCTGGGACGCTCGTGCACAAAGTGAATTTCAAACTTCATCAGTGTATTTGTGGAAGACCGGTAAGTGAGGATGCTGTGATAACACAGCAGCAGTGTATTTAGTTTTTGTTGTGAGTAATAACCTTTTTGTGTGCTTTGTTTATGTGGAGGGAGAAAGTTAATCTAAATTACTAATGCTTACTGGAAGGATTATAGGGGAAAAAAATAGGTCATCTTTCAGGATTCCACCATCCAAGCAAATATTGCAATTAAAAAAGCACACAGTAGTGACTCCGTGCCACTGTTTCTGGGGTCTCTCATGTGTTTTCTGTGTCTTCTGAGGTTTTTCATTTTGTTCACACCTCTGCCTTGTACATAAAGGTCACAGTATTAGTGCCTGTCCACAATAGGAAGGAACGTTTATTACAGTTGGAGTCAGCATCATTAACAGTGCTCTAAAAATATTGACTTTTCACAAAGAAAGGTGTAATTCAGCATGTCTAATCTTTGTGCCCTGTGCTGACATGTAATATATTCAGTGTGGTAATTGATGGGGAGTTGGGTTTGTTAAATTTAGGTTTGTTGAACAGTATATAGGACACGTGAAAGCTAATGATGGATTAGGTGAAATAATCCAAGTGATGCCAGATCTCATAACCAAAGAGCCAAAGGCAAATAGGCTATGTGGATTCAGCACCACAGTAGATGGATAATTTCCTCTACTTTGATCCTAATGAGTTACGTGTCTGTTTTAAGGATTGCATAGTCATAATAGTGTTTCAGCCTTAACTCTGCATTAGAAATCTGTGGGGAATTTTCCTGTGTCTATTAATATATTACATTAATTCAGGACTTAAGCAATGATGAATATGTGCATTTTAGTTGTCTTGGTACAGTTTTAGTTCCTATGTAAGTAGAGTCAAACTCTCCTTTAGGAAATTTAAAAATACAAGTCAGGAAATATTTCTCATTGGCTTTGTCAGCTGTCTTTCTTCCCTGTATGTTGCCAGAAATAAAACAATCCAAAAAGTAGTAGTCTTGTTTAAAAACTGCTTGTCCATAAAAGGATAATATAATAGCAAGAGAGTGCAAATTAATCATTTGTCTGAAAAACAACTTTGAGAAGACAGTCTCTTTCCTGGATAGAGGGACCCAGCCTTCTGCAACAGAAGCAGATCAATTTACAATTACAGCGATATCCTGAATTTTTTAAGAGGCTCCATCTATCCAGCAGCTCAGGGAGGAGATTAAAAGGAAATTCATTTAAACAAGAAGACAAGCTCTCCAATAACACCAGAAAGAGAAATCTGAGGAAGGGAAAATCCTTTGCAACTTTCACTTCTGACTGAAAGATGGGTTATACAATGACAGTGACCTTTTTTTACGTTTGAACCATTGAAAAATTAAAAATATAATTTCCATTTCCATTACAGATTTTTAAGTGCTCAGCACATGCTTAAAGAGGGATGAAAAACATGCACAGGTTTAGTCAAAACGACAGGAACTGTATAGCATTTTCATACAGCATTTTACATTTACCCTGAATTGCTAGGCATCAGTAGAATAAGCTCTCCAGCATTTTATTATGTCTCCATTTAATGCTTTAAAGAATTGTATTTAAAATGTTAAAAGGTTGAGGATAATAGTATTCCTAGCTAACTACTACTTTAGAACATGTGCTGTCAATTTGTTGTGGACTTACTTTGCTATCCACTTACTTTGCACATAGTACATGTGCTCTGAAGTCATGTCAGTTAAAGCAGCAAGCAGAAAACTGGGCTGGCTTTTGTCTTCTATCCCTTTTCTCCCATCCTGGCAAAGACTGCTCTTAAGAAACTTTTGTGTAAATAGGTATGATCTAATTACGTTGCTGATGAAGAGCTATTCTTCCCTTCAGCTTTCCTACTGTGAACTCCGTCCTCTGTTTTGCCTGCAATATTTCTTATTGCAGGCTTAACATCAGTGATTTGGTGATAACATGATGAATAACAAGTCATGAAAAACAAGAGTGGCTCTTTTCAAATGATGAATGGCAAGATGCTGTGAATAAGGCAGTGCATCGCTGTTTGGCTTAAATAAATTTTTGCACTCTTTTTCTTAGTTGTTTATTGAATTTTCTTGTTTTCCCCCTTGTCTTGTGGGAGGATCTGGAAAGTGAACTGGGAGAATTGCTGGTCAGTGACCTGAAGGAATATATAGTATAGGATTTATAAAGTTCAGCTAAAGTATCAGAAGCAATAATAAAACTGGACAGTAGTGAGCTCATGCAATTCAGATGGTATTTTGCTTCTTCTGTGAGGGAGACAGGGTGGGGGAATGTGTAGCTGAGACTTTGTCTAGGAAGTCAGCTCCATTATATGCCTTTTGGGACCAGTTATGTCCATTCTTTGAGAACTATGCTTTTTTTTTTTGTATTGAATTTTATCTGTCTTCAGCTTTTGCAAGTGCTGTTTATGACCTGCATCCGTCTGGTTTTTTATTTCTAAAGATTTTTGAAATATTGTCTTGCTGTATGCTACTCCATGTCTTCTATACTGTTTTACTGCACTGTGTTTTCTTAAGGATGCCCTTGACAATAGTCTACAATGGTTGTAAGGTTTGAATTGAGGCATTCTTTCTCCTGTAGAATAATAGTGTGTGTGAGGGTTGTTGTTGTTTGTCTGGTTTTTGTTTTTTTGATTGTTTGGGTTGATTTTTTTTTTTCTTGAGGGGTTGGTGTTTTGTCTGTGCAGTTTGGGGGGGATTTTTTTGTTGCATTAGGTGGAGGGGAGGAGTATTCTTCAAATTTGAAGTGTTTACTTCCAATCTATGAAAATCTCTCAGGGTTCATGACTTCCTGTTTACTACCATCCTCCTGTGTGCTACCATAAAAATCAGAGGTTTTTGCAATACTCAAAAGTTTAATCTTTTGGGTTCTCAGTTATCTTTGATTCAGAATGGACGATGTTGTAAACAATCTGCTTTGAGCAGGGAGATTGAACTAAAACTTATCTCCAGAAGTCCCTTCTGATTACCACCATCTTGTGATATGGATGCCACCACTAAGGCATTTTTACTTCTCCAACTGAAACTGCTTTGAGGTTTTGGCTTTTGTAACTTTTTTTAATCTCTTGAGAGAATGGGTATTTGCTGTTCTGGTGTGTTTAATGGACCTTCAGAGTTTTGAATGGCATTTAGATGAACATAGTTGATCAAAATTACTAGTGTTTAAACTAGGTTTCTCACCAAACATTCTCATTCCATACTATGCAGACCTGGTGTATGCAATTTATTCAGTTACAAATACACAGCTGGTTCATTTTGTGTGGTCACTGGGAAAGTCATCTTGGGTTTTTTGACATAAACTAAAGCAAAGTTATGAAACAGCTAGATTCCCAGAGTTCAGTCATGATGTATGTCTGCTTGATGATGTGAGCTAGAGAACAGCAACTTTCAGCAACTCATGGAAGAGAAGCTGTAGTGCTAAGGGCTGGTGATTCCATTGATACGAGGTAGACACACACTGCCAAGTGTTGAACTTTTCCAGTCGAAAAAGATTTTTAATTACCTGTTTTGTTCATCAGTAATTGCCTTCTCTCATTCTACTGATTTAATTTGTAATGAATAGTTGTTTGATTCAGGTTCTACACTGCTACATTGAATTTCTGAGTACTTGAAATGTTTTAAATTTCATTCCTATTCTACCTTAACCGTTACGATTTTCTTTTGAATTTTACTGAATATTATTGAATTGTTTCTATGTATGCACATACACACAAAAAAGGAGGGTGTATCTACGCACCACAACTCAGAATAAAACTGCATGTGTTAACTTTTGTTAAATTTTATTATCCAGTTTGTTTTATTTTTAGAGTGATGTTGAGTTTTTTGATCATGGTTCAGTTTATACAACACTAAGTCTACTGGCAACAAATGGGGTCCACCTATCTCAAAGTTGGAAAAAGAATCTTAGCTCAGGACTTGTTGAGAGAGGAACATGGCCAGGCTCCACAGAGATCAGGTGTGGGAAGGGGAGAGCTATAATGACTGCTCTAGTAGCAAAAGGAATCTTAAAGAGGGAATACCTCAAGCAAGCACAAGCAGCCTAAGACAAAATTACAAGACAGGACTGTGAGTCATCCCTTTACACCCCTACTGGGATATTGACACAATCAAGTACTTCTATGATGGACCTGTACGCCAGTGCACATAGTATGGGGAACAAACAGGAGGAACTGTGCATTCACAGAGTTTTGGTCTTAGTGCAGTTACAGTAATGTGGTGGGATAGCTCACATGACTGGAATGTTGTCCTGAGAGGCTACTGTTAAGGCACAGTGGTGGAGTTGCCCTTTATGTGATGCAACACTTGGCATGTATCAAACTCTATCTTGGGATGGATGACAAGCAAGTCAAGAGCTTATGGTTTAGGATAAAGGGACTGACTAGTAAGGGTGACACTGTTGTGGGCGTTTGCTGCAGGCCACCTGATCGGAAGGAAGAGGTTAATAGGGCCTTCTACAGGCAGCTAGAAGCAACCTCAAAGTCTTGGGCGCTGGTTCTCGTGGAGAACTTTAACTACCCTGGCATGTGCGGGAGAAGCAACACAGCAAAGCACAAATAGTCCACGAGGTTCCTGGAAAGCACTGATAACAAATTCCTGTCATAGGTAGTGGAGGATCCCACAAAGAATGGTGTGCTGCTTGACCTACTAACAAACAGGGGAGGCCTCGTGGCTATGTGATGGTTTGGCTGAAGTGACCACAAGGTTGTGGAGTTCAGTATGAGGCGAGAAGGAAGCAGGGCAGCAAGGAAGATTACAACCATGGACTTCAGGTGAGCTGGCTTTAGCTTCTTCAGGGATCTTGGAAGAATCCTAGGGGAACAGGCCCTGCAGGCAGAGAGGTCCAGGAGAGTTGGTTGATATTCAAGGATTGCTTCCTCCAGACTCAAGAATGATGCCATCTCAATGAGCAAGAAATTTGGCACAGGGGGCAAGAGATCTGCATGGATGAATAAAGAACTCCTGTTGTTTCACAAGTGTAATCAGGAAACAAAGAGGAGGTGGATGCAGGGTCAGACCACTTTGAATGAATATACAGAGATTTTCAGAGTAACTAAAAATGAGACAAGGAAGGCCAAGGCCCATCTGCAATTAAATCTGGCCAGGGATGTCAAGGACAACAAGAAGGTCTTTTCCAAATACATCAATAACAAAAAGAAAACGAAGGATAACATGGACCTGTTACTAAATGGAGAGGGGACCCTGATAAAAGAGGATGCGAAGAAGACATATTTACTGAATGCCTTCTTTACATTGGTCTTTACTGATGAGACCAGCCCCAGGAATCTCTGACCCAAAAGATCAAAGCAACGTTGGAAGGAAGAATTTCCCTTGGTCAAGAAGGATTGGGTTAGAGAACACCTAGGCAAACTTGACATCCACAAGTCCATGGGCCCTGACAGATTGCATCCGTGAGTGTTTAGAGAGCTGGCAGACACCGTAGCTGTACTGCACATGATCATCTTTGAATGGTTATGGTGATCAGGAGAAGTGCCTCAAGACTGGTGGAAGCAAACATCACCCCAGTCTTCATAAGGGGCAAGAAGGAGGACCCAGGGAACTACTTGTCAGTCAGCCTCACCTCAATCCCTGGGAAGGTCATGGAGCGGGTCATTCTGGAGGCTATCCACATGGATGACAAGAAAGTGATAAGGAGAGTGAGCATGGATTCACTAAAAATAAATCATGTTTGACCAACCTGATTGCCTTCGACACGACAATGGAAAACAACTACCTGGATGGATGAAGGGCCAGCAGTGGATACTGTCTATCTGAATATGAGGAAGAACTTCTTTGTGTGAGAGACCACACACTAGAATGGATGGCCCAGAGAGGTTGGGAAGTCTCCCTCGCTGGGGATATTCAAGAACTGTCTGGACACAATACTGTTCAATGTGCTCTAGGATGACACTGCTTGATCAGGGATGTTAGACCATGTGACCCATTGTGGTCCCTTTCAACCTGGCCCCTTCTGTGATTCTGTGATTTTCATATTCAAAGACAGTTTATAATCTTGTTTATACTGCCCACCATGGGCTAAGATGTTGATGTATCTGTAAGTTTTGCAGACAACAGTGTGATGACTGTTGATTCCTAAATAAAGACTCCTATACAGTTTTGACTCTTTCAAAACAAGAAGATGCGTATTTTTCTTTTCTGCATGTCATTTCATCATGCAGGACATCTATTTCTGTACAGAACTGACTAAGCATCGACATTTTTTGTCACATGAGAACTCTCCTTTATTTTTTTCTACTGTGGATTTCATTTGTTTTTCTTGAATCAACATGGTCATCTGTAATGTGCTGTCAGTGTTGGGTGTAATGCCTTCCTGCAGTTATTAATATAATTACTTAAGGCACAAAATCAACAATATTTGATAACACTAAAATTTCATCTTCCAACACCTTGAAGTAGTGGACATTACTCTTTTGAGGTGGAAGATTCAGCACTGGATTGATATCTCAATCAAAAAAAACATGACAAAAAATCCAGGGAGTAATACCTTTGTCAGCAGTATCTGTTTTAAAGACTACTAATCAGATCTCAGATAGTACAGGTCGGTGTAGCACTGCAGAACTATTTGAGCTATGTGCAGTTGTGTAATACCAAGACTTGCTCTTATGTATAATAATAATTATGTATAATAATTTCAGTAGAACATTTCACCCTTCTTTTTAACAAAGGTAGAACTTGAAATAGGCTTTCTGTGGATAACAGAAATGGAAAAAAGAAAAAACTCACTATTTCCTGAAGAAACCGATAAAGTTTCTGTGTTTTCCTACTTATGTTAAGTGACAGTATGTGAGAATTGTCCTTAGATGATAACTTGTTCAACCTTTGATGCAGTTGAGAATTAGAGGAAAGGCAATGATATGAATGTAGGCAACATACAGAAGATCACAGGTACCCTTGGGGTAGTGGAGGCCTTGAGTGAAATCAGTGTGCCAGGTGGTTTCCAGTGAGACCAGAGGGGTGTTGCAAGCTCTGCAATCCAAGAGTTCTCCTTAATGAGCTTCTGGGCATTTTTAGGCAGCAGCATGTGATTTTTCTTAGTTCCACTGCCTTGGGAAGATGACTGCACGAGGGCCTTCACTTCAATAGCCTATAAACAAAGGTTTTGCTCTTTTAAGGTGTTGCTGTCAGATCTTGTAACCAAAGCAAGCTTTTTCACTGCTTGATATGAACTTGGGTCTCAGTGCTCCCCTGATTTTTAACTTCCTAGTTTCCCACTGACCCACAGAGAAGAACAAACACAACATCTGCACCATTACATCCTTGTCAGGTTTTACATTCTAAGACCCAAATTTATTTTAAAAATAGTTGGGTACCACAAGTGGAATTAGAGAGAGGAGAGTTTCAACACTTCTGAAATTCCTCTTCCAACACCTTTGGTGGCTAAAAAACATAAAATCAATGAATTTTATTTTCTTTTCCCTTTGTATGACCCTAGGAATGTCCTTATTTTCAGCACACTGAGTGTTCCTATTTCATATTAATGCCTGAGGAGGACAGAAGTCCTTCCTTGGACTGGCAGTTGAGCAGGAATTTCAAGGTGTATCTAAATACACAGTAAGAGGAATTATCAGAAAGAAAGAGGGAGAGAGAAAAAAAATTACCTAACCAGACCTCTGATTAAAGTGCTTACCTTTCAAGGGTTCTGTCAGCTTGTTCGTTGAAGCTGTTCCATCACATAACTGAAAATTCCTCATTTTTTTCAATATTTTATTGTTATTTATTTTCAAAACCAGAGTAAGGACTTCTTGCAGTAATCACCACTTGAACCAGAGACAGATAAGCCTGTGTCAGTAACTAAGAAACTCCTGATTTTACAGAGATTATGAAGAAATTATCTGAAGAGGAGGATTAGATGTGAGGGCCTAGGAAAAATGCTAAATGAGAAAAAGATGTTTTATCTTGAGGCCTAACTGTCAGGAAGGGAATTCACATATGATCATGAAAGAGGGCAATGAGGACCTCTTCAAGGGAAAATAAAGCCCTAGGTATGTCAGGGTATCTGTGCATCCTC